>NC_072006.2:68457500-68740000 GCF_028885655.2 Pongo abelii | reverse complement strand
GCCCGCCTGCTGGCAGCTGGGGACACTGCCGGGCCCTCTTGCTCCAAGTGTAGTGGCGGCTGGCTCCCCTGCTGGCTGCTGGGGACGTTGCCAGGCCCTCTTGCTTGCAGTGTAGTCGGGGCACGCCCTCTTCTGGCCGCTGGGGGCACTACAGGATCCTCTTGCTCACAGCGTAGTGGTAGCACGCCCTCTGCTGGCAACCAGGGCACTGCAGGGTCCTCTTGCTCATGGTGTGGTGCCCGTTCGCCACCTGCTGGCAGCTAAGGACACTGCAGGGCCCTCTTGCTCACGGTGTAGTTGCCGTACACTCCCTGCTGGCAGCTGGGGACACTGCCGGGCCCTCTTGCTGACAGTGTCGTGGCAGCACGCCACCTGCAGGCGGATGGGGACTAGGCGGGGCCCTCTTGCTCCCGGTGTGACGGCTGGCATCCCCTACTGGCCGCTTCCTGCACCACTTAAAGTCGGAGCGCCAGTTATTAGGCCCCATCAGTTCTGTAAATTCAAACTGAAACGGAGCTATTACTGGGGAGAGCTGATGTCCCAGTTCTTGTCTAACTTGGAAGAAAAGATTTTCACCAAGAGGCAGTACAAAGATGACAGATAACTTCACTGAAAAGAAATACAGTGTAAAGAGCATATTGTAGAAAAATAGGGAGGAGTGGGCTGATCGTGCATGAAAACAGCCTGAGTCCTGTGCAGGAAATTTTGGACTTCTTCACAGTCTTGCCTCTGTCTCAAGTCTCTGCCTGTTTTGTCTGGTTTTCCTGCTACTGCCTTAGGTCCCCGACTTGCCCCACTTGGGCTTGTGGGACCTCCTCACTGTTGGTTGAGGTACGTGTGTGGTGATCAATCCGAATCCACTCTGGCACCAGCCTCCTTCCCGCCATCCCAGGCGGGCTGACAGCAGTCACGTTTGTACCTACTGCACCTGCCTATCTCTTTTGAACGTCCTTCTCTGCCCTAATCTGTACTTATGGTGCCAGGTTTCTCTTAAGAATGTCCCCTTTCTCCTCCTTATCTGCATGTAGCTAGCAATATTCTGACATTTTTATTGCAGAGTGAATGATGATTGGGGCATCTTAAGAGGAGTTCTAGGGTGTTTCTTTCTGCATAGGTTCCTCTTCTCCCTCCTACCCACAATTGACAAGTGCCCATCCACTCCAGCACTACAGATGCTACTAATATGTGAATTTTTTGTGGTCCCTCCAGGTGAGCCTTCCCAGACTTTCCCTTTTCCAGGAGCTCCCCCTCCTGTTCATGTCTAGCTATCTATCTACTCAGAGCCCACTATCCTGTGTCTTTCCCAAATATAGTGAGGGAACGATTAATTGGAAACCATAAAAATGATATGCATGTAGATGAAAACTTTACAACTTGCACAAATAATCACTCAAAATCATCCTTACACTAAAAATGCAAAACTATACAATTTCTAGAAGAAACTATAGAAGAAAAGCTATGTGCCTTTGGGTTTGGTAATGAATTTTAACAAATGACACAAAAGGTTGATATACACAGAAGAAATGACAATGTGGATTCCTTAATAAAGTTTATGCTCTGGAAGAGACCTTGTTAAGAGAACAAAAAGACAAGCCACATATTGAAGAAAATATTTGCAAAATACAGATCTAAGAATTTGTATTCAAAATATATTTTAAAATTCTTAAAACTAAACAATAAGTTTTACAGCCCACTTAAAAATGCACACAGATCTGAACAGACACCTCACCAAAGAAGATCTACAGATGGCAAGTAAACATACAAAAAGATGCTCAACATACTAGAGAACTGAAAACCACAATGAGATAGCACAGCTGGTCTATATCTCTTAGAAATGCTAAACTCTTAAAAAATCACAAATTGCTGGAGGAAAGACAAGAACTCCTTTCATTGCTGGTGGAAGACAGTGTATAAGACCAGAATATGCCACCCCAAAATATGTCCCTTTGGCATAAGAATTATTCCGAGATGATTATTTTGAAAAAAAATGCTAACAAAGGAATTTCCGAAACCAGAGTAGAAGTTACCCTTGTGTAAGGAAAATTTACATCTATAAAGGAAATCCCCATTTCAAAGCTACCTCTCTCTCGGCACCAAGAAGAGAAGGATAACTAAATCACTAAAGAGTCTTATCAATGGAGAACGCATGGACTTCAGTCTGTATAACAAACGTTACTCTTGTCTAATGTGGTTTTGCTGGTTAACTCCCCACTACTGTGCCTCAAATCTTCTTTAAATTGAAGATAGTATTTACACTTGAATTGAAAACCACCTGCTGGAGATTTACTCATTTTTCCCTGAGTATCTCCCAAGTATCCATAAGGTATACATGTTTTTAAACTTTTCTACATTTTTCTCATTTTAATCTGCCATTTGTTACAGAGGGTCCCATCTAAGAATTCTGAAAAGATAGAGAGAAAATTATTTTTCCTCCCCTATTACAAGTTGGGCAGTTTTTTCCAAAGCTAAATAAGTCTCACCTTACAATCCAAAAATCACATTCCTAAGTATTTTGACAACCACTTTGATGTTATTTCCAAACAAAAGCTACCATGCAATTATGTACAGAAGCCGTATTCATAATGACCAAAGGAAAAAAAGGAATCAGAAAGTCTTACAATAGATGACTGTGTGGGAACCCCCTCAGACATCAAGAGTTATTATAAAGATTATTTAAATGAAAAAAATTTGAGATACCAAAGATGAAGGAAGAAATCTTACCAGAACTTGCTTTATCCAATTAAAGCACAGCTCCCAGAAAATACAGCTGTCGTTAACCCCATCCATGGAGTTCCTTGCAAATTCAGCTGCCATTAACCCCATCCATGGAGCTCCCAGAAAATACAGCTGCTGTTAACCCCATCCACGAAGTTTCTTGCAAATTCAGCTGCCATGAAGATAGACTGCTCATTCCCATTAGCATTGATAAATGAAAATGAAATCCTAAGCTCCCAGCTGACTGAACAGACCCACTCTTGCCTGAGGGGACCCCAGAGTAACTTTCAAAACTGAGTTCTCAGCTTGGCCAGAATGGGATGATGGGAGTCAGGTACACCTCATTATACCCCCTCCTTTGCAAACCATGATGGGGCTTTCTTCCCTAAGGATTTAACAGAAACCAGCCCTTTCAAAGTCTCCACCGCTGATATCAACCTCCCCTTTCTTGCCTGATAAGAGACCACCCGTGACGGAGAGGTTCTGGACAGCACACAGAGGATGCACACAGTGAGTTTTCATGTCCTCTGCGTCACCTTTTAATGTCAGAGGGCTGAAAACTCCACTCTGGGATCATGCTAACACTGCCATTTTTTGTACATGGGACCCATGAAGAAGCAAGAAACTCAGTTGTGCTTGCACGCATTTCTCCTTTCATAAATATTCATGACTCCTCCTAGAGCTTATTAAAGATGTGTATTTGGCCATGCCACTCAGCATAAATTACTATTTCCTTTACCTCTCCCTTGAAGTGTCTGTTTCTAGTTTCTGGCTGGAGGCTATGCTTCCCAGCCTATCAGAAGGACTACCCTGCAGGCTGCAACCCTTTACAGGAAATAAATACCTCACTGGGTGCGGTGCCTATAATCCCAACACTTTGGGAGGCCGAGGCAGGTGGATCACCTGAGGTCAGGAGTTCGAGACCAGACTGGCCAACATGGTGAAACCTCATCTCTACTAAAAATACAAAAATTAGCCAGGCGTGGTGGTGAGGGTCTGTAATCCCAGCTAATCGGGAGGCTGATGCAGGAGAATCACTTGAACCTGGGAGGTGGAGGTTGCAGTGAGCCAACATCACGCCATTGCACTCCAGCCTGGGCAAGAAGAATGAGACTCCATCTCAAAAAGATAAAAATAAACAAAAATATAGAAATCTCTCCTTTCCATATTTATGAACCTCATCATTCTTTAGTTGACAGCATTAAAAAGTTCAAAAAGACCTTCCATACTCTCCCACAGAAGCCCTAGAAATTGTCATTTTGTTAATCATTTTGGATGCTTGAGAACTGAGAATCTGATAGTGGCCTAGTATCCGGAATATACAAAGAACTCTTACAACTCAAGAACAAAAAGACAAACAACCCCCGCCCACCTCCCATGCAAAATGGGCAGAAGAATTAAAGACACTTTTCTCCAAAGAAGATACACAAATAACACATGAAAAGTTATTCAACATCAGTAACCATTAGGGAAATGAAATGCAAATCTAAACTACAATAAGATACCACTTCATACCTATTAGAATGGTTATTACAAAAAAAGAAAGAAACAGAAACTAACATGCATTGCCCAGGAATTAGAGAAATGTGAACGTTGCTGATGGGCATGTAATATGGTGCAGACACTGTGGAAAATAGTTTGGTGGTTCTGCAAAACGCTAAACAGAATTACCATAGAACCCAGCAACTTCACTCCTAGATATATATACACAAAAGAATGGAAAAGAGGTATTCAAACAAAAACTTGTATACACATGTTTATAACGGTGTTATTCACAATTTTAAAAAGTTGGAAACAGGCCGGGTGTGGTGGCTCATGCCTGTAATCCCAGCACTCTGGGAGGCAGAGGCGGGCGGATAACCTGAGGTCAGGAGTTCAAGACCAGCCTGGCCAACATGGTGAAACCCCGTCTCTACAAAAGTACAAAAATTAGCCAGGAGTGGTGGCAGGTGCCTGTAATCCCAGCTACTCGGGAGGCTGAGGCGGGAGAATCACCTGAACCTGGGAGGCAGAGGTTGCAGTGAGCCGAAGGCACGCCATTGCACTCCAGCCAAGGTGGCAAGAGCAAAACTCCATCTCAAAAACAACAACAACAACAACAACAACAACAACAAAACACAGCCCAAATGTCCACCAACAAATGAACAGGAAAGTCAAATATAGTATATTCCTATAACAGCATAATATTCAGCTGTAAAAAGGTTGAGGCACTGATATTACAATTTGGACGAACCTCAAAACATGCTAAAAGAAAGAAGCTGAACACAAAAGGTCACATACTATATGATTCCATTCATGGAGAATATCCAGAATATGTAAATCTACAGAGACAGAAAGCAGATTAGTGGTTGCCAGGGGTCAGAGGGAGGGCAGATTGGGTAGTAGCTGCTTAATAGGTAGGGGGCTTCCTTTTGCGGTTTTGGAACTAAGAGGTGATGATTGCACAATATTTTGCAGGTTCACAATGTCACTGAATTTTACATCTTAAAACAGTTAATTTTATATTATGTGGATTTTACCTGAATAAAAAAACAAAATCCCATCCCAGCATTCCCTCACCAGGGTGAGCCCTCTTCCCACATGCTCCCTTAGCCTGGGGTTCAAGGCCCTCCACAGCCCAGTGCTGTCTAGTCCTGGCCAACCACATTCTGGACACATGTCTGCCAGCTCCTAAACCCATGGCCCAGGGATCAGCAACACCTCCTCAGGGCTCACAGGGTCCTTTGAACCTTGTCCTACTGTAATCCAGACCTTGACACATGGTCTGCAAGGATTGTCCCATCTCAATAAAAGGAAATCAGAGTTTTCTGAGCACCAACGTGTGCAGGTGTCTTGCTCAGGTGAACTCCCTGCTATCTATAGCTAGTCCCCTGTGCAGAGCGGAGGGCCAGGCTCACGTGGCTGAGTGACTCACCTGACCTGCAATCCCACAGCCTCCAGTGGCTTCACACTCAGGTTCTAGCCCAGAGCCAGGTCTCCAGGTGCCACCCAGGGAAAGTTTGTGTGTCAGATGAACGTGTGTCCAGCCCATACAGGAGAGTCATCGAAGCTGTGGGGTCATTTTTGTGATCATGAGTGGTCCAGGCCCCATGAGAAACCTCATGAATCAGGAAGACCCTGTTTATGTACACCAACCCAAGGCTCCCCAGAGGCCAGCTCCAGGAAGTGGATTCACACTAGTATTTGATACTTAGAGCTGAGGACGCCTGCCTTCAAAACTTCAGCACCCCCAACCCCATAATAGTCTCATGCCAGCCCTCACTGGGCAGGGGATCCCAGCACCAGCCCCATCCCCAGCAGTCAGGCCTTCCCGTGATCTGCCTGGGGCACCCTGGAAGGGGATGGGGCACCCTGGAAGAGGCCATGGTGCCTTTGGGGCCAGCAGGAATGTGGAGATCACTGGCAGAGGCAGGGACAAGGTTATAGGTTGAGTTCCATCCCTAACAATTCATATGTTGAAGTCCTAACACCCAGTACCTACGAGTATGGCCCTATATGGAAATAGGGTCTTTGCAAATGATGAAGTTCAGAAGTCATTAGGGCCATGCTTCATTCATGATGATTGTGTCCTTATCAAAAGGGGAATGTGGACACAGAAACATGCACAGGGAAGAAGGTTTGTGAAGACTGGAGCTTTGCTGTCACAAGCAAAGAAACTACCAGAAGCTGGAGAAAGGCCCTGGAACAGATGCCTCCCTAGGGCCGGCCCTGCCAACACCCTCATTCCAGACTCTGGACTTCAGAACTTCGAGACAACAGATCTCTGTGGACCAGGAGGGACGGGGCGGGGGTGGCCTCCCTGAAGATGTTCCCTGAGTCTCCACCCCACTGTACCCAGAGCTGACCCTGAGCTTCCATCCTGCTGTCACTGGAGCCCGGAAAACCCAGGGCTGCCCAAACCCCATGCCTCACACCTCCCCTGGCTCCTCCTCCAGCTAGCAACACTTTGGAACAGCCATTATGTCCCTTTAATCTCTAGGAAAGGTGCCTCAGGAAGGCACAGGAAGAGGCACAAGATGGTGCCTCAACTGTGTCCAGTGGGCCCAGGCTGGCCCTTTAAGGAGGTGAGGGCAGGCTGTGGGATCACATCCCTCTTCTCACAGAGACCAGGGATAAGGCCAGAAAGGGGACGGGGGAAGTGTTGGGGCAGGGGGGTGGCGGTGCTGTGGGCAGAGGATGCTGAGGGCAGTGGCCCCTCCCCACAGGTGCCGAGTGGAGTGGGTGAGGAGGAGTCTTCAGCCTCCATCTGGACCAGACCTCTAACCATTGCATAGGTGCCACTTCTTGGGAGGTCCAGTCCCAGCCAAGGGTCAGCTCCAGAGATTTTATTTTCCCCAAAATGGACATGATGCAGCTGGCTAAGTCATGGTTCTAGAACTTTCAGGAGTGACCCTGCTACCTGATAGGAGTGAGCAACACTCCCTGGAGGTCCTCATGTAGCCCGTGCCTCTGGCTGTGACCAGCTACCACCCAAGCACCTCCTCACACAGTCTCTGGGCCCTGCTGGTCACAGGAAAGGCTACCGGTAAGGGCTGGGATGGCCCAGGCTCTGCGTGTTTCCTGGGAGGACAGAGGGGTGGCCCCCACCACCTTAGCGGCTCAAGGCACACTAGTTACTGCTGCTGCCCTCTGAGTCTGGGGGAGCTGGCCAGGTGGGGGATATGGGGCATTAAGACAGCCCTGATCTCTGACACAGAACAACAGGCCTGGGGGCAGGGTTCATGCTGTTCTCCCTCTTGACCATCAGAACAACCACCGAACCACCCAGTGCCCAGCTGCCCAGGGCCCTCCTAGGTCAAAGGGACGTCCTGCCCATATGGTCTATGACTCCACCCCTGCTTTCTGCTATTTCCTCTTTCATGCAGAACCTCAAGTGCTAATTTGGACATTCTGGTTCCAACATAGTGGAGCAATGGGTTACATCTCTGTCTCCAAGAGAAAGAGAAGGGAAAAGACATAAGCACAAGGTCCACAGTTGTTCAGAGTCAGGTTGCAAGTACAGCCCCTGGTGACAGGCATCTGACAGAGAGCTGGGGCACAGCAGGGTTAGGGTTAGGATGAGGTTTGCAAGGAGCTCGAATGGTGGGAGAGCATCCTGATGCCCAGCAGCAGGGAACCAGAAGGAAGGGGTTTCTGCAGACAGATCAAGGAGGCTCACTGATTCTGAGAGACCATTACCCTTCACATGTCCAGGCCCCTGGCTTGAAGACCAGCTCTCCTCATCCCACGATGAGGTTGGCCAATGACTGTCCCTACTGCAGCCTGGTTTGTAATTACAGACAGGCAAATGTGAGTCTCCAACAGTTAAAAAAGAAAAAAAAAGATACAGCAAGAAATGAAAGATCAACATGATCAAACTGATAAGTCACCTCTGGAGGAGTAAGTCCCCACACCCCTTCCTCTTTCTGGCCGTTTCCTTCTCTGTTCAACGAAGGGCCAGAATCCATGTTCCCACCTCCGATGAAGCAAAATTTTTAAAAATTCTAATTAGGATCCTCAGAAAAGTCTAAAATACTGCATCCACAGAAAGTAACAGTGTATGCAGGTGTGATGATTAGTACTGTGTTAACTTGATTGGCTTGAAGGATGCAAAGTATCATTCCTGGGTGTGTCTGTGTGGGTGTTGCCAAAGGAGATTAACATTTGAGTCAGTGGACTGGGAGAGGCAGACCCACCCTCAGTCTGGGTGGGCACCATCTATTCAGCTGCCAGCTCGACTAGGATAAAAGAAGGCAGAGGAACACGGAAGGACGGGACTGGCTGAGTCTTCCGGCCTCCATCTTTCTCCCACGCTTTGCTTCCTGCCCTCGAACACAGGACTCCAAGTTCTTCAGCTTTTGGACTCTTGGATTTACACCAGTGGTTTGAAAGGGGCTCTTGGGCCTTCAGTCACAAACTGAAGGCTGCCCTGTCGGCTTCCCTACTTTTGAGGTTTTGGGACTCGGACTGGCTTCCTTGCTTCTCAGGTTGCATATGCCCTACTGTGGGACTTCACCTTGCGATCCTGTGAGTCAATACTCCTTAATAAACTCCCTTTCATATATGTACCTATCCTATTAGTCCTGTCCCTCTAGAGAACCCTGACAAATACAGCAGGAAGGAAAATTCAGAGATCAGTAAAGACAGCATGAAATTATCTTAAAATATATAACTGCCAAAATAAAAAATTGGAAGGCAGAATGTAAACAATATCCCAACAAGCACATACAATAAAAAAGAAAACATAAGCTCTTTGGGAGACTGGTCCCAGAATTTCAAGATCTAAATAACATTTGTGCTCTGAACAGATAACTGAGAATGACAAAAAAAATTTTCTGCCCCTTAAAAAGTTGAATGTGGGAAAATTATGCCAAAAAACGTTGACCGCAATCTTCAAGGCCGTATTCTCTTATGTACTTGGAGCCAGCCACTTCTCCATTTGTCCATTCCAATTTCACATTTATTAATGAAAAATAATGCCTTCTCTACATCTATTGTGAATGTCACAGAATCAAGCAGTAATACAAATATTTGCTGAAAGTAAACACATGATGTTAATAAAGAAAAAAGGTTCTTTTCTTAAGATTTTGAAAAGAACATATTCAAGAATTTGAATCTCACACAGGATGCAGAAGCAATGCTAAGGATAAAATATCCTGACTACCTTTATTGACATGATTTCTGTTTACCAGCTCATTAAAATCTATGTTTCAAATTCCCGGGATTTTCCCAAGTTCCAGACTGGTAAAAAGTATTTTTACATACACATTTGATTCTTACATTACAAACTTAATATCTATAAACTTGAAATTTGTTTTGCACAAGTCTATGGCTTTACTACTTTTCAAGACAAAAGTCACATATTAAAATACAAACTACTCAAAAGTAAATAGTTGTCAATGTGGTTTACAAGATAGATCTTACAGACAATACAGACTATATTATGATTGATCTGTTTGAAAACAGAAAGTAGTGTATTATACTGAATTCTGGTATCAGGTGCACAGGAAACCTTACTTACAATCCTTTATTTTCATAAGGTAAACGCCAAACTATTTCTCACATATATTACCACCATATTTTTTTAAACCAAATTCTGGTTTAAAAATCACACACTGACAACACAGAAATAGGAAATGCTAGTAAAAGTCTTGCATATGAAGGAAAAACATGTCTTATGCATTCTAATATAATTTTTTTACAATCTAGCATAAAGGCAAATGCGGTTTTTTAAAAAATGCAGTCCACATACAATTATAGAAAAAACATTAGTCAAGCCACCTAATATAACCAATTTCACAGATACCACCCATTTAATATTATGTCCAAAAATTTCCAAGTGTCTACATATCAGTTAGAATAATGGCCACAAGGATCTCCAAACTACAAAATATTAGCAAGTAAATGAAAACCATACATTTCTCTTTGAAAGAATGAAGCTTGACTATGAGTTAAAAGGCAACAACTATGAACTCACTTTCTTCAAAATGACTTAAACTGTCCAATCTAGAGCAATACATGTTTCCTAGCTATACATGCAAACTGGACTGTGTGGTAAAAATGACTCAGTTACTTAAAAAAGCAGAAAAGATCCAAAATAACCAGAGCTCAAGCTAAGCTGGCGAAACCACAGAGACCCTGAAGCCCAGCAACTCCCAAGAAGCTGAGGATTAAAAGATTAAAAATAAACTCTGGACACTGAATCATACATCAACACTCTGAATTTATGTTTATTGTTAGTAATTTATATTATTCTTTTCTTTGGGTAAAAAAAAAGTTTTAAAAAGAACCAATGTTTTGGAATAAGCAATGTAACTCTGATCATTCTGCTATGTGATTACCAAAAAGGCTGCTGTTCTTTTAGCCCTACCACTTGGTAAGATAGAAAGCTCTCCACACACAAGGCCCAGAGAAGGCTGATATCACCAGTCAGTGTGAGTTACACTGTTCTCATGCAATGGAGCTACTAAAATACATACATTTGCTCTTACAAAAAAATTACAAAACTAACAAATCTTTTTCTCCAGAATTATAAAAGATAGAATCTATGAATCAGTACTCTAATGTGATCACAGAAAAATAGCAAACTGAAGTCAAAAAGCACAGGCTGTCCATCATAGAGTCCCCAGTCTATTTCCTTTCTACCTAGAGTCCCCAGTGTATTTAATATTTTCTACCTGCTCTGAGGATGGAGGGTGTCAACACCTTAGAATACCATGATGGGCTTTAAAACTGGGTAAAGAATCATCCCTACGGTTAGGGCAAATGTTAACTTCACTTATTGCTTACACACAGGAAAAAATTTGCTTCCTTTTCCAGGATATTCTTCTAAGGATTACTTGACAGTGGTTCTTTTAAAGGTATCAAAAGATGTCATTTAAAAAAAAAAAAAAACCTCTTTGGAATTCTCCCGGAATTCCAGAAAGATTATCTAGCAATTGATTCCTCCACCCCATCAAAATTTTTCCTTCGAACAATTACAACTGACAACTCATGTAAGATTTAATTAACTTACTTAAAATAAGGGAGGGCTTCTCAATAATGTTTCCCCACTAGAAAACTAAGAAATTCAGTGATACTCAGTGCCAGTAATTAAGTGGCACATATCATAAAAATTCAAACTTGGACGCAGGTGCGTCACACCCAGAAAAGATTTTATACATTTATAAGCTTGTGCTTTCACACTTTATAAGCAACACAGGTTAGTTTCCACTTCAGTTTTCATTTTTAGTGAGTAATGTGCATGTTGTACGAGGGACGGTCATCAAACGGTCTCTCTTACACACACTTCAGTGTTTCCTCAGAGCTGAAAAACAAACAGCCTTCTCTTTTTCTCTATGAAGATTCTCTCCACTTTGGGAAAACAATCTTCTATGCAATAAAAGTCTTGTGGAACTATGTAAGAAATCATACAACTGAACAGAATTTTAGAGGTCAATCAGGAACTAGAAGAAGAAAACCATGGTGTGGATGAGCCCAGCAGTTCCCTTCCCCACGTCTGCCTCCAGGTGACCCTTCAACAGCACATAGGCAGCACGAACTTCAGACTCAGCAATCTGCTCTTCCTATTTCCCCCTTTCAAACAGGAGACTTATTTTTCTCTGTAATAGAGCAAGTAGTATTTCAGGGGATCTGGCAGAGGGAGGCTCAGGACCTTCTGGCGTAGGAAGTTCACTGGGGGGTCTGGCTTTGTTTCAGGCGGGGTCTTCTCTTCTTCTTCCCTCCGTTCCTCTTCCAAGTCTTCACAGCTGTTGTCATCTGAGGGGTTGGAAATCCGACTGGCAAAGACTTCTTTGTCCAAAAAGACAATCGTTTCCATTCGACGGCGGCGAACTCTCCTTCGTTTAAACCTGGGGGTGTTCTTTAGTCCGTTTCCGTTTTTGCTCACAGTTTCCTGATGAATAATCTTTTTAATGGTGCCCCGGATGGCAATGCGAGCCAAGTCCTGGAGGCTGCGAACTGCCACTGGTGCTGCAGCACAAAAGAGTGAGACACAGTCAAACTCATCTGAGTGACACTACCACAATGCCTACACATCTAAGACCCGTAACATCATTTGAATTAACTGGCAAATTTATGAATATGTTACAAGAATATGAGAGCATGCTAAGCAAATGTCAATTAGTGCTCTAATTTACAATCATATGGTACTTTTCAAAAGACATTTTCAAATCCATCAATTCTTAACTTTGAAAGGGAAAGGAAGCAATATTGCTTGGCTATATTAATCAGTGGTGGAATCAACACCTGGGTCACAGTTTGTCTTCCTGACAGCCTAGTTTCATTATTCTATTATTTGCTGTGTTCATGTGTATATTAATACCCACCTACTAGTAATAGAGTGAATATGTCTCCAACATTCTGTTTTTGGAGACAGAGTCTTACTCTGTCACCCAGGCTGGGGCGCAAGGGTGTGATCTCGACTTACTGCAACCTCCGTCTCCTGGGTTCAAGTGATCCTCCCGCCTCAACCTCCCCAGTAGCTGGGATTACAGGCATGCACCACCACGCCCACCTAATTTTTGTATTTTTAGTAGAGACGGGGTTTCAACCATGTTGGCCAGGATGGTCTCAAACTCCTGACATCAAGTGATCTGCCCACCTCAGCCTCCCAAAGTGCTGGGATTACAGGCATGAGCCACTGTGCCCGGCCTAATATTCTTTTATCTATTAATATTTTCATAGTTATTTACACATTGAATATTTGTTCCATTTTTATTAAAGTAGAGAAATGCAAATCCAAACATTTTTCAGAAAAAACAAAAACTCCAAAGCACACCAAGGAGAAAGAATATTTGACAATTAAAGCTCACAATTTCATGCAGGCAATATTTCTCAAAGGGAAAATTACATTAAACTGAAAATCAGCATCACTTTTCCCTCCAATACTCAACCTCTCCAAAGAATAACAGTCTGCGCTATAGGGAGAGCTCTTGTGTTGTGCACAATGTTTATTACCAAAGTCAGAAAGGCCAGCACAGAATCTCAGCAATCTCCACTGTTCTTCGGAAACCCTCAAACAGGCTTGTGTCCCAGGCCCTTGGTAGCGAGTAAGTAGCACCTTCTCCCTTCAACCTTTCCTGCTTTTCTGACTCCACGGACGAGAGGTCCCTTCTCCTTTCTCCAAGACAGGCTCCGGCACTTCGTCTTCAACCCTTTCTCTTCACTCAACACCACGATAGTGCCTCTTGCCCCATCTGTGACCCGACTCCCTCCTCAAGTGCAGCCATCCTTCCCTCCTTCATCATCCCACATCTAGACAGATTACTTCCAGAGCCACTGGGATCTGGCTGTTGCCCCAAGAGGCTGAAACAACTCCTTCCGAGGCCCTCGGGGTCCCGGCCTTCAGCTCTGGCCTCTCCAGATCTCCAGAGTCTGCTTAGGATAAGGAACGTGGCTCACTGCTCCCCTGGCCCAAGGCACAGCCACTCCCTCTGACCTCAGCAGCTCTTCTCTCTTGCAGGCTCTTCCTCTTCCATCCAGCCCAGTGCTGCTCCCTAAGGTTCCAATTTCCACCATTTCCCCATCTCAGTATGACTGCTAGGCCTTGGTTTTACATCCATTCTGTGCCTTTAAATAACACAGGCCAGCCAATAGCTCCCAAGTTTCTAACCCAGTCCGGACCAGAATCCTGAGCCTCCCATAGACCCAGGTCTACTATAGACAATGAACACCTCACATGCCCTTCCTGAGAAGGACTGTAATCATTGTACGTATCACTGAATCTTCTCCACTGTAGAAGCCAGTGTCTTAGTTTTTATCTTTCTCTCTCGCCTGGAAAATTTCAACAGCTTTCCACTTGTTCCTGCTTCCAATGTGTCCTGTGTCCATTCAATCTGAAAGCTAACCCGTCCACCCCACACCACACATATCTACACTCACAAGATCCCACACCATGCATTTCCGTACTCACACGACCCCACACCGCGCACGCCTGAACTCACGACCCCACACCGTGCACTCCCACAACCCCACACCACACACGCCCGCACCCTCACGACCCCACACCACACACGCCCGCACCCTCACGACCCCACACCACACACGCCCGCACCCTCACGACCCCACACGATGCACGCCACACACAACCCCACACCGCACACGCCGGCACCCATGACCCCACACCACGCGTGCCCGCACTCACAGGACCCCACACCGCGCATACCCACACACGCATTACCCCACACTGCAAATGTCCACACATGACCCCACACTGTGCACGTCCACACTCTCACGACCCCACACTACACTCACTTTGACCCCCATATCGTGCAGGTCTAAACTTACACACCCCACACCACGCATCTACACTCACATGATCCCATATCACGTATGTGTATACTCACAGAGTTTTCTACTCCACTGTCTTCACAAACATGACTTTACTAGTCTAGGAAACTGGCCCAGGAAAAGAAAAGTTGCAAATAACTCAACGGGTCACTTCAGAAACTCTAAAAGCATCACATTAATGTTGATCATCTAACACTCTCTTCAAAGCCATCTCCTCAAAACAAGCATCCAAACTGCCTACCACATTGTCCTGATTCTTAACCAGCCACATGAAGCCCTCACAGGGAACGGCTCATTCCAACCAGACCCTCAAAAAGTCTCATCAATACCCCAAAGATGCCCCTGCCTTCCCAAACTCTGCTAAGGCTCTGGAAGCTGGTGCCCTCCCCACCAAGGGCGGCAGTTACTTAAAAGGTTATTCTGGTGAGACTTTCAGAGCACGCACTTGACAGATTCACCCTCCACCCGACCACCAGGCTTATCCAGGATACACAGGCCCTGTATCTTTTATTTAAAGCATCTGATAGCTCTCCCCAGCCTACATGATAAACCCAATTCTAGCCTACATACCAGTAGTTTCTCCCACCAGTCCCAACTCTGACTACACGGGGAACACGCATTTTGATTTCTGCCCTGCCACTGCTGGCACTTTTCTCCCCTTTCTTCTCTCTTTAGGGAATTCCTTTTGCCCTTGAAGGCCAAGCACAGACATCATCCTCTGCCAAACCTTCCCTAATTAACCCTCATTAACCCTCATTAACCCTAATTAACCGTTTTGCATGTCCTATTGTTGCTCATTATCAAATTTCAAGAACCGCATCTATTTCTTAGAACCCATACTTAGTAGAGACCAAAGCAAAGTGTAATCATTTAATAGGTGATTCCTAATAAATCAAAAAACCTTTCTGGAAGAGATTTGCCAAAATGTATTGTCTCTGGGTGGTGGGATTATGCAAAACTTTTCCCTTCCTATTATTTTTTGCATTTTCCAAATTTTCTAAATGATCAGAGAGCATCCTGATAGTTTTATTTTAAATATAATCAATTGGAACTCTCACTTCTGTGTGAGCCGTTTAAATTTTAAAACATTAGGAGGTTTTGCTGTCGTGCTGGCCCTGGTATCCGTTCCTTGCTCAGTTTGCACCCTGAAACAGTGAAACACAAAGGCTCGGCTGTGTAAGTTTCCACGGAAAGTCTCCTATCATACCCCAGCAGATTAGCTGGACTGTGTTCTCTACCCTTGTCTACCATGAGGCAGCAGGCGCTTGGCGCCTTGGGGAGCAGAAGCCCCATGACTCTGTGGGAACCCTCTGGCTGATGGCTCTCTCTGTAAGCCCCTCCCAGTGGAGGTGGCAAATAGGCTAAGTCTCCCACATGGCAAAATGAGCTCCCTTTTATGTGCGTCCTCGGCTCTCAATGGCGTGACCGGCAACAGCTCTTTGCAGATTTAAAAGACGGCTAAAATAACCTGAAATAGGTTAAAAATAGATTATAATTTTTTTAATGCCTGAAATTGCTTATAGAATTTTACAGTTTCAGCATGGGAGGGGTGCTTTTTAATATCAAAAGGTTCTTTATAAATTTTGTTTCCTTTTAAAATCTAACCAGACGAAAAAGATCTAAAAGATAAAATAAGTAAAGATTGGTATACTTACGTAACTGGACAAGTCTTGATTTTCCTGACTCTGAATGGCAGGGCTGGATCAGAGGAGCAAAAGAAACAGCAAGAATCTTTTTGGTTTCCCAAGCTGAAGGACCTGTGCGTGTTATCTTAGTCAACTATCCCAGAGACAAAATAAGAATATTCAAAAGAATTGGCTACTAAATAGCTCATATGTAATCATTCCTATACATACTATAAAAATATATAGATATGCTTACAATAAAACGAAATATCTTGACATACGGACCCCTAATGTGACGTGCCATGAAGTACATCTATCTTTTGAATATTCCTGCAAAGATGCTTAACCTGAATATATTCAGGCCCTAGGCCTAACTTCTGTTTACAGAAATTATATATTATAGAGAAACTAGATATAGAATAGCAAGAGGAAACAACCACATAGCCAGTGTGGAGATTCTTATAAGACATGCTCTAGCACTCTCCAGAAAAGTCAATATTGAGGGTGAAAAGGGGGTCTGTTCTAAAGTAAAAAGTAACTCCAGACACGTTAACAACCAACTGAATCCTGACCTGTTGTTATTGGGAGGGTGGCTAAGTCCTGATAGGCACTGTAGTAACAGATACTGTTACAGAATCCCTGTTACTTTTTTAAATGCAAACTTGTCATCTTGGATGCCTGGGCAATTATCCTCATGCTTTGGAGACAAATACTGAAGTGTTTAAATGAGCCCTGCCCTGATATCACCCCCATGAAAGCACAGGAATCTGGTGGCTTAACGCAGTCCAGTGCAGGTCATCAAAACATTTCTTTTGAATTAAAGTATTAGGAGCACCAGAGACCACAATCAGACATGACCCTTTGTGCGCTCTGTGTGGCTGGGTCAGTCTCCAAGTGGCCTACACAGGTCACAAAACTATTTTTGGTCAGTTCTTTCATGCTATGATTATATGCTGGCCTTTTCTAAAAATATCTAAGTCAGTAAATCCTCTAAAAACTAAGATTCTATGTCATGAATCTTATAACTAAAAGGATTAAGTAGCCATGTACTAAGCAAATATCAACAAACATTCTTGTATACCAGCAAAACATATGTTTATTTAAACATTTTTAAAAGAATTTCTAGTTATAATGAAAACCAAGTATTTCAATATAATCAATAAATGATGTATAAAACCTTAAATAAAACTATATAAACCCCTATTTCATATTCTAGATAAGCAGATGAAACATTGTAAAGATGGCCACAATCCTCAAATTATCGAGATGATACAATTCCAATAAAAAATCCAATGCATTTTGTATAGCAACAAAGATCTGTAATATCACTTGTATAAGCAAAGACATTTAACACAATATTCTGCCAGGTGTGATGGCTCATGCCAACAACGCTGGAGGCTGAGGTAAGGCAATTGCTTGAGGCCAGGAGTTTGTGATCAGCCTGGGCAACACAGTGAGAGCCCGTCACTAAAAAAATAAAATTAGGCCGGGCGTGGTGGCTCACACCTGTAATCCCAGCACTTTGGGAAGCCGAGGTGGGCGGATCATGAGGTCAGGAGCTCTGAGACCAGCCTGACCAACATGGTGAAACCCTGTCTCTACTACAAATACAAAAATTAGCTGGGTGTGGTGGCACGCACCTGTAATCCCAGCTACTCAGAAGGCTGAGGCAGGATAATCGCTTGAACCCAGGAAGCGGAGGTTGCACTAAGCTGAGATCGCGCCACTGCACTCCAGCCTGGGCGACAGAGCGAGACTCCGTCTCTAAATAAATAAATAAATAAATATTTTAAAAAATTAATTTATCTGGGCATGGCAGCACGTGCCTACAGTGCCAGCTACTTGGGATGCTGAGGTGGAAGGGTCACTTGAGCCCAGGAGTTTGAAGTTACAGTGAGCTATTATCATGCCACTGTACTCCAGCCTGGATGACAGAGCAAGATCTCATCTCCAAATTTTTATTAAAACAATTAAAACCTCCTAATTTTTATTATTTGTGTTTCCTAGTTCTTTGTGACTAGGAGACATTCTTCTTGGTGACCAATTCATGTCTGATTAATCTGTTCACTTACTATAAACTATTTTTCCCAGTGAAATACAGTAACACAGACAAATATGCATGACCAAACAGCAAACTTGGACAAGACTCTCACTAAGCAAAGGATTCCTGTAAAATGCATAACATCAAGGCATTTAACAATTAGACTAATGATGAGAATAGAATTACTCTAATAATTTTATAGATAATTCTAACAACAGAACAATTATAATAGATTAACAATTAGAATTAAAACTCAGAACAGCTGGGGGGAAGCAGAAGCGGAAGGAAGAGGGAGGTGAGGGGGAAGGGATAGAAGAAGGAAAAAGAGGGAGAGAGAAGGAAGGTGGAGAAAAGGGTTTCACGTGCAGGCTCTGAAGTACCCACCTGAGTCAGGTTCTGGCCCCACCTAGGGCATGTGCATGACCCGACATCTCCCTCACCTGTCCCTGCCTCTGTTTCCTCATTTGTGAAATGCAGGAAATTGTTAAAAGAGTAAGTATCCATACACTGCCTAGAACAGACCTTGGCACACAGTGTGCAAAAATGTCAGTTATGAAGGGAATCTGACCTTCTCTTCCAGTGGCATGACAAGGATCCCTCCCACTTTGAGAAGATTCTTCATGTACTCTTCATGTTCTTTCTGCACACCAGCCCCACAGTATACACGATCATACTGAGAACAATCCGGAGAAATCTCCAGGCAATTCCCAGTAACAAAGGAAGGTTCACAGAAGTCAAACCTGGAAGTAAAAAATGCTTCCTGCAACTAAAAGTATCACATTGCAACAAGTCTATACAGTAAATCTATGCTAACCACAGGTTAAAATCCAACAGCAATGTAATACAGTTTACAGTGCGAGGAGCTGGAAGAAAAGAATTACAAATGTCCAAGAATTACTTCCAAAAAGAATTACACTATATAACTAGAACTCTAAAAATGCCAAACAAAATAGTATGAAAGTGAATATCAAAAGTTTTATCCAAATTTCACATAATCTCCAGTCGCTGTTGTCTCTGTCATCTTCTTATCATCTTATGTAAGATCTATTAATACTACACAATGAGTGAAATGTGGGGGTGGTGAAACTGCACTTGGTGTTTCTAAAAATTTTAATCCCTAAGATAAGAACTTTAATGCCTTATTTTAAAATGGCAAAAGCTAGTTATATATA
Source organism: Pongo abelii (assembly GCF_028885655.2). Lineage (NCBI taxonomy): Eukaryota > Metazoa > Chordata > Mammalia > Primates > Hominidae > Pongo > Pongo abelii. The sequence goes on along the minus strand of NC_072006.2, from coordinate 68,720,678 downwards.
CTGTTTAGAGACAAATGCAACAATTTTATTTTAGGAAAAATTAGGTGGTAAACAGTTGTCTTAAATAGGAAACATGAAAATTGAGCAAATGAACAACTTATGTACGTGTAACAGTTTGAAATACCCTAAAACCCTCAAAACACAGAATCTTTTTTAAAAATTAGAACAGGCACTAGAATCATCCTACCACAGTTTAATTACATTTGCTACCACGTGATTTCTTTCTATCTGATCAAAACTTTGTAAAATTATAATTCACATTATCTGAGCCAATGGATAGTATTTCATCTTACTTGTCAAAACTATCACTTGTTCTGATGAAGAAGTCCAGTTTCTGCTTTGCATACTCTATCACATCTGAGTGAAGTTCCACCCCATGGTTCACACCAAAAGGACCTAAAAGGTTTAAGAATAAGAAAACATGTAAAACCAGAGCGAGAACTCTTGCTCATTTGTTCACTTCTACCAACTGTAACACATCTGATTTAACATGTGTAACTACAGACATTCACAAAGTTTTGAAGTCTCATCACAGTATCACGGCTCACCACATCATAAATACTTGAGGCCTGGGCTTCTCTGCTCTCAAACTTTTAAAGAATCATTTGAAAATGGAAACAAACCAAGTGCTCAAGTCTTACTAATGAACTAAAGAAGAAACACGTATTTGCAAGGGGAGCTGACACAGGCCTCACCTGTGTGTCCAGAGGTAACATTTAAGATGACTCTGTTTTCCCTGAAGAGTTCCCCAAAACACTCAGATGTGTGCATTATAATATTCACAAAACAGGATTCAATCATCATCATTAAGATAAAACTATGCTTCCAAGTCACAATGAAACATTTTTTATATCAAAGGGTATTTATCAGTAATTTGAAATAAAACTGAGAAATGTTACAAGTCCACTTAATGATGAAAGAGCTCCCCCGACATAAAACTGCCCCTACGTTAACTGAGAACAAAGTATTGACACTCAACTTAAATGAGTCTCTCTGTTGTGGGAATCCACTTACACGAAGGTAAAAATCGGGCAAAATTCATCTGTGCCAACAAAGGCAAAACACTCACCACCTTTCTGGAAGATGCAATACTGGTGAACCTTCTAGAAGGAGGAGCGGGCATGGGAGCCTTTTGGGGTGCTGATTCAACTCTGCATCTTGCTGTGGGTGGAGTTTATATGGCGGTGGATGCATATGTAAAAGTCCACCAGGATTCACACTTCCCACTTGTTCATTTACTATGGGTAAGTTACACGTCAACTTTTTAAATCTACATGTAAAAATCACAGGGCACGTAGGACTTTACTTGGTAGACAGATATACTACAGTGATCATGTAGCACTGGACCCTACAATCTAACAGAAATGCTGAGAAATGGGCAACCTTCTGTGCATCCCACACCTTTGCACCATGTGGGCCCTCCTAGTACAACAGCCACCAGCCCAGGCCAAGGCTTCCCCGGCCCCCATTTGGACAACCGTACCTGCTGCTCTTTTCTCTCAACATATTTCATACACAGAGCTGCTGCTAAAACATTACCTCGTCAAAATACACCCTACCTGAGAGTTTCACTTTTCACTATTTACAACATCAAATCCTGAATTACTCTGAAGGTTAAGACCTTCTGACAACTCCCTGACTTCAATTCCCGACTCTGCCACTGTGCCAGAGACCAAAAATAGCTGCTTGATTTTTCCCACTCATCTTATTTTCACTGACCCCTCACCTTCACTATCAAACACTTAATAAGCAGTTAATTCTAATAACAGATATGAGATATGGTTCCTATTCCCAAGAAGCTTAACACCAAACAGTAGGAACACAAATACCTCGACCCACCTGCTTCATAAAAAGATGACTAGCAGGGAAGGAGGACACAGGGTGGCCAGGGGATGTCAGGAACACGGCACCTGGGACTCAGCACTGGAACATGGCATGAAGCCAGAGCAGCAAGGCCCCCCTGGCAGAGCCGCTCCTAGGTCTGCCCAGCTTCCTAATCACACAGCACTTTTCAGGTAGGTGACTTATGAGTCACCATCTCTTAGTAGCTACTGTATTCTCCCCTGGTTGATGACAAACAAAGGTAAGGACAGCCCTGAGCAAAGGGGAGAGGAGCCCACAGAGCAAGCAGAGGGACAGGACGGACCCAGGATGCAGCTCAGACCACGTGAAAGGCCGTGGGGGGGTCACAGTAAAGAGCTCTGTCAGATGAGAGACCCACATTCACAGGCACTGGGAAGCCAACGAGGTTTCACTCTGCAGTGCTCTGCACAAAGTGCTGTTAAGCTTGAATAAGCTGCAGCATCTGAAGACACAGCCAAGACACTCATCCATGACAGCAAACCCTGAAGTCACTTCCTTCAACTGCATCAAAGCAGCATGTTACATCCGTTACAGCAGAAAACAGGCCTTTCCTTCCTTCAGACCTCTCTCCTCCCAAAATCCAATGAAATTCTCAGTAAACAGGGGATTCAGGAAAGAGAAGCAACCGTATCAAGTTGGAAGCCTTTCCTTATAACTTCTAGGGGATGTCAAGTACAGCAAGGCCATTTCAGGCTTACTTTTTTTTTTCTTTTTGAGATGGAGTCTGGCTCTGTTAGCCAGACTGGAGTGCAGTGGCACCATCTCTGCTCACTGTAACCTTCGCCTCCCAGGTTCAAGTGATTCTCCAGCCTCAGCCTCCTGAGTAGCTGGGATTATAGGTGCGCACCACCACACCCGGCTAATTTTTTATACTTTTGTTAGAGTCAGGGTTTCACCACATTGGCCAGGTTGGTCTTGAACTCCAGACCTCAAGCCATCTACCTGCCTCGGCCTCCCAAAGTGCTGAGAGTACAGGCGTGAGCCACCGCGCCCGGCCATTTCAGGCTTACTTTAAGTCATCTTTTCCTAAGCATTTTGGCTCTTTTCTATAGTATTTCTAATCTAGTCAGCTTGATCACCTATTTCTCCCCAAGGCTCTACCTTAGCTATAGCTCCTATTTTTCAGCTACACTGGAGGAAATCACAATTCCCCAATTCAAAAATGATAAATAATCTGGGCACTGTGTTCTCTCCTCAAAGCACGGGGGTCACCACAGTCTCAATCGAAGTTAAGGTCAAAAAGCATTACAAAAATCTACACATTTTTATACCTGAAGGTAGCAATCTATAGCCTAAAGCCAAAATAATCGGTCTCAAAACTTCACCAAATTCCAATTTATACAGACTTAGAAAAAAAAAAAATTATCATTCCATATCCACAAAAATCAATTACAGACGGGGTCTCACTCTGTCACCTAGGCTGGAGTGCAGTGGCGCAATCATAGCTCACTGCAGTCTTGAAGCGATCAAGCGATCCTCTGACCTCAGCCTCCCAAAAGGCTGGGATTACAGGCATGAACCACCAAGCCAAGCCACATTCCTGATGTTTCTTTCACAACCATATACAGTCCATCCATAAATCTTGTCAGTTCTAACAGGATTTAGAAAAAATACAGACTCCAGCTTCTCTGCACTGGTTTCATCCAGTGTCTTCTCAGCCAGCTTGCCTCAGCAGCCTGGCCCCTGCTTCCTGTTTAGAGCAAGGTTTTACAGTACAGATCGGCTCCTATCACCCCTCCGGCAAAACCTCTCCACCTTACTGAGTTAAAAACAGATGCCTTCCCTGCCCCCCGCAGCATTTTGCACCAAGTGATGTTTTTCCTTAGTTATCTGCTATTATTAAAAATAGCCATATTCCCACATGCAGTCTCACAACTCATTTGTTTGGGAAAATAGGCTAAACAGCTTCAAATAAGATAACCTGTGAAATCCCTTCCATCCCTGAAACTAATTTTAAAATCTACAGGTATTACTCTTAGTATTAAAACAAAAAAGTAGGCCAGGCATGGTGGCTCATGCCTGTAATCCCAGCACTTTGGGAGGCTGAGGCAGGTGGAGAGCTGGCACCCAGGAATTTGAGACCAGCCTGGGAAACATGGCGAGACCCCGTCTCTAAAAATAATTTAAAAATTAGCCAAGTGTGGTGGTGCGTGCCTGTGGCCCTAGGTACTCAGGAGGATTGCTAGAGCCCAGGAGGTCAAGGCTGCAGTGGGCCTTGTTCGTGTCACGGCACTCCAGCCTAGGCGATGAAGCACGACTCTGTGCTCCAACAAACCAAAAAAAAACCAACAAAACAAAAACTGCTTAGAAGTACTCCGAAAGGACTTTAAAGTTAATTACCATCGATTTAGAGAAGGAATGACAAGGAAGACTCAGTGATAAAATTAAATCAAGAAATCATAGTGGGGTCAAGATTTACACAACTGTCTTTGTCCTCCGCTGTCCAGAGGGCAGGTGCACAGTACAGGCTGTGGCAGTACAGGAAGAGGGGACAGAGAACAGGAGAGGTCCCTCTGGAGAATCTGGGGCCCATGAGATGAATGCAGGCCTTCCTCCCTCATCCCTCTATCCACCACCCAGTGATGTGGCAATGTCAGATAACTGCTGGGAAGGCTGTAGCCTCGACCCAGGCAGGCCATTAGCAGACTACATTTTCTGTCAAAGGAGATGCCTCCTTCCCCGAGACAGATGAGTTTTCAGACTCTCCTTCCACACTTACCTAGAATGAGGCCCACCATGGAGCTGAGATATCCAGTGCCACTGCCCAGGTTCAGAAATGAGAGTCCAGGCTGCAGATCTAGGGCTTCCATCACCTCCGAGTAGATGCACGGGGCTGAGAGGTGAATGTTTCCATGCTTCCAAGCCAAGTCTTTATAAGCATTTTCTTTAAATTCTTCAAGATAATAGTCTGCACGATCGATAGCTCTGAAAGCCTGCTCTACCAGTTCAGTCCGGATATACTGTGCTTCTTTCAAATTATCTATCAGCTCATCATTGTCTTCACCAGCACTCACAGCACCGCCCATGTTCAAGATTACACTTAGGCAATACTATAATTAAAAATTTTTAAAAAGAGCGATTTATGTTAAAGGTAAGAGCAGAACAATAAAAGTTCTAAACAGATACTAATTTGAAATTCTGAATACTGAAAACAATAGATAGATTATCTTCTGTCAACACCCACCTCATCCCCTGCCCCACCCAGAGATGCCAGATTTAGAAGGAAAAAAAATCCCAGTTCAATTGGAAATTACAGTAAACAACAATACTAAAAATTATTCGATGTTTATTTGAAATTCAAATTTAGGCCAGGTGCGGTGGCTCATGACTGTAATCCCAGCACTTTGGGAGGCCGAGGCGGGTGGATCACCTGAGGTCAGGAGTTCGAGAACAGCCTGGCCAACATGGTGAAACCCCGTCTCTACTGAAAATACAAAAATTAGCCAGGCATGCTGGTGGATGCCTGTAATCCCAGCTACTGGCGAGGCTGAGGGAGGAGAATCGCTTGAACCCAGGAGGCAGAGGTTGCAGTGAGCAGAGCTCGTGCCACTGCACTCCAGCTTGCGGAACAGAGCAAGACTGTCTCAAAAAAAAAAAAAAAAAAAAGAAAAGAAAAGAAAAAAGAAAAAATAATTTAGGTGGTGTCCTATATTACATCTGAGAATTCCATATCCACAACATACACAAAAGTACCCACCCAAGTCAAGCAATCCATTTGACCTGTTGATTTGGATATTTTGATGTTCAACTTTTAGACAAAAACAGCAAGAAAACATTCTTCCCAAATTGAACGTACTGTGACAAATACCTTCTTCTAACAAATGCAAAATCAGCTTCCTGGCTAAAGTTTAAGTGTAGGAGGGGCTGCTACCAGAACTTCCTACAGCCCCTTCTCAATTGCATGATACACAGCTTTCCCAGCTCTTTAAAAATAACAACTACTTGTCTTACCTTCTCTCAACCTGCCTTCAAGAAGATAAAGCGCAGCATGTGTCACCTCTGAGCCTAACTATTAAAATACAGGGTAGCTTCATCTAATTTACAAGAAAATACTTTTTCATGTGGAGAAGTCTTACTCTTCTTACAACTACAAAAATGCCCTTTCCAATTTTATACTCACCCCATGTAACTTTTTCAAAGTAACTGCTTTAACTTCACAAAATGGTAATGCTTTGCAAAACACCAGATACAAATTGTCGGGGAAAAAGACCACCAGACCTCATGAAGACGTTTTCTGAAATGAACACAACCTTTTTAACAACCTGTTATAATTATGATGTTTATACTTGCTTTCCTCCTCACATTCCTCTGCATTTCTAACAGTAGAATGAGGATCGTAAAGAAATACTGTGGGGTGGCGAGGGGCCTGGGGCGGATTTCATACACACCCACGTACACAACTGGAGACAGCGGTGGGAGGTTTTCCCAGGAATGAAAATAACCACATAGTTTCTTACAAGTGAACAAAAAGTGTGAAGGGTATAGCTTAACACAAATTCTCTTCTATTTTTATGGTGGAACACTCAATCTTCACACTCAAGATTTTAGAGCTGAATATTAGGTTTTGCAAATCAATAGGATGGTCCAGTCATTAAATTTTCACACCCCTTTTTGAATTTTTTGAATTGTTTCGGAGCCCTTGTTAGATTACGGTCCATAGCCAGCTGACTTAGACTTAGATGGAATTAAGTCCTAATGAGGTCAACTTTAATCCTGGATAAGCCACTTAGTTCTGAGGCTGCACCCTAGCCTAGCACAGCCATCTTAAAATTTGGGTCAGTGGTTAAAAGCGGAATCATGTGTTTGGATGCTTAAGGGTCTATTTAGGAAAAGAGCTGGAAATCGCATGCCCTCCTCAGTCAAAGCCACCTCTTCACCCAGAAGCCTGTATATAATGTTCCAACATTCGGTCTCAATGCCACATTTTTAGAGGGTAACCTCAAACTGTATGTTGGATAGGTTTCATTTTCCACTAACTATCACTTATTTTGAACTCTGCCTTAATTTGAAAGTTCAGACAGCTTTTTAGTAAAAACAAGCACCTTTTTCCAGGTACCACCTGCCAGTCATGGCCTCATTTACACTTCACAACATTAAGAAGCAAATTGGAGCTGGCTGGTTAATTTGTTCACGATCACATAGCCAGTTTGTGAGGAGGGGGCTGCATTCAAACCCAGGACTGTATGGCAAAAGGCCTGTGTTTTTAATACCACACCAGTGCAGCCTTTAAAAATACTCAAGACAACAACGTTCTTTACCACACAACACACTGGTAATCTTTTGACGATGGGGTAACCCTATCTATACCTATTGCCATTGGTAGGATCCATGTGAATAGCTGTGGGGTCTGATATTTATTACCATCTTTGTCTGGTAAATAACACTCCCTCGCACTGGAAACCATCGATGTGATCAGTCATGATGTCACCAAAAACACCGACGACAAACTAAGCTCTTCGCCAAACCGAATCCTATCATTTTCACCTAGATTCTACAATCTAGTCAAATCCAATTTTTCAAAGTAAAAGTGTAGAATCATTTTTAGAACCCTGCACTCGATGATACTGTGCACATTGTCTGCTGTAATTAATCCTTAATATAATTCACTACTCTGTGGTAACTAGCAACAGTCCATGACAACCGGCTGCTCCTTACAATGCCAACTGCCAGGGCACATGAAGAACACTTGCTGAGTGGCGACAGGCATGGCAAGGTCTCAGAACTGACACCTGAGGAGGTTGTGATTGTGGCTGTGTCAACACAAGCATGAAGCTATGGTAATGGGGTTTTGGGAGGCTACATATGGAAGATCACATTCCAACCTGGATGTCACTTCTTAAGGGTAATATGGACAAAGTAATTCACTGTGGAAGATGAGTGGGGAAAAGGACCCAAAGCCACATCTCCTTTGGGCAGAATGATCAAACAAACACACAGATTTCTCACCTTGAAAACCAGAACTCTTACAAGGAATGCAAAGCGACTTTTTTCAAATACAGATGGTCTCCGACTTCGGATGGTTCGACTTCAGGTTTAACGATGTGTTTACTGGGATGCGACCCCACCGTAAGTCGAGGAGCACCTGTACTAGAAAGGCTGTCATATGTACACTATTAATGGGCCTAACAAAAGCCAGACCAGTGGTACATGTTGGAGACAATGCCTACTAAATACACAGAGAAGCTTTCTAACAAATGAAGTTGCAGTGAATGAAAGGAGCTCTTGATAAGCCCAGCCAAGTTCCACTGGAGGTACAAGCTGGGGTGCCGCAGGGAGAAAGGCCCTGGATCGGTCACCTCTGAGGTCTCTCATCACCTGAGTGTAGGGCTCTAGTTCCCCCAAGCACGGCCACAACAATTTCTGAGTTGCTTACAGGCACCTCAACTTCACTCATTCTTAAATGACAGTCTATCAAACGCCCAGATCGGAGCTGTTTAGCCATTCCCTTGAGAAGAAAAATGAAAACTGTTCTAGTCACACGAGTAAAGAAGGGGTGGATAAAGAGGGTGTGGATATTTAGGTGACTTATTTGAGATGCAACGCTGGAGCAAACATTCATTTAGGAGACACATCCCTCTCACAAAAACAAAACAAAGGCACGAAGCTCAGGCAAGTTCTCCTTCCTCCAACTAACAAAGATCTCTTTCCATGCGTGAACTGAAGTCCCAGTGCTCTGCTCCAATTCTTACTATCTCCAAGGCACGGGGCGGGGGCGGGGGGGGTGGCGCAACTATTTTTTTAAAAATCCTGTCATCTTCTGAAAGGGTCCAAGGCGGACTTTGTTTTAAACCTTAGCTCTTGGCTTGCCTTGGAATTGCAAACGTTTCCCACTTGGGAAATCAAGGACAAGCTGCAGGTCTGGACTAACTAGACCCAAGAGTGTGAGTGAGCAACGGGAGAGACCGACGGGAAACCGCGAGCGCTCGGAGGGAGAAACGCGGGGCGCCCTGGAGGCCGCTGGGGGGAGGTGAGGGTGCCCGAGGTGGGGAGGAGCGACGCCCCCAGAGGAGCGCTCCGGGCGCAGGGGTGCCGGGGGTGGGGAAGGAGGAGGGAAGGGGCCGAGGGGACACACCACCCGCTCGCCGCAGGCCGGGCCGAGGGGCGGCGGCGGCGGCTCTACCTCCAGACTCGGCCGGCCGACGGGTTCGGACCGCCTGGGCTGCCACCTGCAGCTCCTCGGGCGCGTCCCTCGTGTGTCCGCGGCCGAGCAGCGCCGCTCCAACCTCGGCCGCCGTAAACATCCGCCGTCGCCGCCGCCGCCTCTGCGCCTGCGCACAACGGCCTGACTGCGCATGCGCCGCGGGCCTGGCACTTAAAGGGGTGATGGCGGCGCAGGGCGGGCCCGACTTCCCTGGGCTGCTTGCGTCCGCCCGCCCCGCTGAGAGCTCGCTGAGCCCTAGGCCCGGTCCGAGTCTCGTGGGCGCGCCGTCCGCGCAGTGCTCAGCCAGGACGGACCCCGCACAGGCTGCTTCAGAAGCCCTCCCCGAAGGTCACCTGAGACGCCTTTGCTGACCCACGGCTGGGGGCGTTCCGCATCTCCAGGGTGCCCTGCGGCGGCTGACTCGGGGCCGGCGCTGCCCTCGGGCGGCCTCCCAGTACCAAGCACAGCCGCCCTGGGACCCCCGTCCTGCCACCTGGACGGCCACCCGGCCCTGGGGCCCTCCTACCCAGCCGGCCCCCAAGATCACTAAGGAAAACTCCAGCAGGAAACTGCTTAGGGCAAGCCTGCTTCCCATTCCATTCAAAGTCACTCCTCTGCTCACTGAGATAGATACATATCTGATTTGCCTCCTTTGGAAAGGCAAATCAGAAACTCAAAAGAATTTAACCGTTGGTGTCTCACCTATCTGTGACCTGGACGCTCCCTCCCCGCTTGGAGTCTTCCTGCCTTTGCTTCCAGTTGTCCCGTCTTTCCAGACCGAACCAATGTACTTTTTACATGTATTAATGGATGTATCATGTCTCCCTAAATGTATAAAACCAAGCTGTGCCCCGACCACCTTGGGCACATGTCGTCAGGACTTCCTGAGGCTGTGTCACGGGCGCGTCCTCAACCTTGGCAAAATAAACTTTGTAAATTAACTGAGACCTGTCTCCAATTTTCTGGGTTCACACAGCCCATTGCCCAAACTTCGCGTGGGGCTTTGCAGATGGGCTTTAGCTGCAGAACCCTTTCTTCAAGCACAGCCATGCAAGCCGCCCCGTATGTGCAGCAAGTGCCAGCGTCGCTGCTTCGGACGAGTGGGCCTGGGTCTCCGGTCCCCGCCTCCCTCCTAACCCCGCATTCCTCCCCAGACCCTGGAGCTCCACTTAGGAGCAGAGTTTGAAAACCAAAGTCCGTTGCCTTCACCACGTTATGTGGTCCCAGGGAGACCTCACTTCTCTTGTTGATCCATGGTCCTGGATCCATGGACCTGAGGCGGCCCACCACCTCATGACCTTCGTGGGGCTCTAAGTGTCCTTCCACCTGAGAGCTTGTGGTTATTTGTGACTGTTTCAAATTACAGAAGCCCTGGAGTCATCCTTGACTCTCTTCCTACTGCCAGGGGACACGTCCTCCATACATCCCTCCTTGCCCTGTCCCAGCTCCCCTCACCTCTCCCCCACCCCTCCCACCATTCCCCTGGGCTCTGGCGAGTGGTCCTCCTAAAACAGTGTGATCACATCACTGCTGTCTTCAGACACTCCCTTTGTTCCTGGACCCAGCTGAGGGTCGGGCTACTACTTCTCCTGGCCCAATAACAAGATGCAAATGAGCTGGAGAGTAAGAGAGGTTTTATTTCTGTAACCGGTTACAAGGAGAAGGCCTGGAAATTATCACCAGACCAACTCAAAATTACAAAGTTTTCCAAAGCTCGTATACCTTCTAAGCTATATGTCTACATGTAAGTGTGCAGTAATCTAAAGACATAAGTGATTAACTTCTTTTAATCTGTGACTAAGGTTGAAGTCCTGAAGACCCTCTTCTGGAGCCTCAGTAAGTTTACTTAATCTAAATGGGTCTAGGTGCTGGGGTGATTACCCTTATCTTGTCTCCTGCTAAATCATAATGGTATGGGGAATTCCTTTAGACCCCCATAAACTTGTTTGTGGAGGCCTGGGGAGTTTCTTCAGATCCCTAATACAACTTGTTTAATTCTAAAAAGGGTCCTGTTAAGAGTTCCTTCGTTATCTTGTCATGCTTCAAGGCCCAGGAAAAGCCTAGGCAAAACTCTTGGTGGGCTCTTTGTTACATTCCAACCTTTGTATAAGGGCATTGGCTCAATCAGCTTTTGATGTTTAACCTGGCTACTCAGTCCGTGCTGGGACAGTTGTAATGGAGGCCTGCGTTGGAGGCCTGCGTTGGTGAGACCCAGCCTGCCACAACTTCAGACTCATGCTTGGTTTTCCAAGGTGTCTCCACCATTCCCCTCCACATCAGCTCCCACTACCATCAGCATTCATAACCCTTCACAGGGTATATACTGAGCACTCTACATGGGTTATTTCCATGAAATAGGTACTAGTATGACCTCCAAGAAGAAAAGTGGACCGTGACATCAGGAGCTGGCCTGGCGCTCAGATCGAGGCCATGGGGTCTCCTGTTGGACATAAATAATTTTGTAGAGGAGCACCATCACGATCCAAGGCCACGTCATAATTTTGTCTAAGCACAAATAAAAATAGGGTCACTGTGCCACCCACAAAATCTAAGACGTATCATCTCCAAGTTAGTAACAATGACCCCCGCTCCTCTACCAGCTACAGCTGAGCCTCCTTCTGCCCTGGCCTCCTCACAGATAACATCTACTGAGATGCCCAGAGAACCACCCTTTCCCCCCATCCACTCCCCCATTCCTGACAGCATCTAATCCATGAAAAAAATCACCCAACTCAAGCCCATAACCTTTAGGAAGTTTTCCCGACACCTCTTACTGAGATGCCTTGCAGTTCTCCGTGCTCTGCATCCTTCTCGCTGCAATGAGTGATAATCCCAACTCATTCAATTACAGGCAGGTTCCTGGCAGCCTTTGGCTTGATGACACTGATACCTCCTTTTTACAGATGAGGGAACTGAAACTACAAGAGGTTAGCTGGCTTCTTGTACTTACCAGCTAGTAGGAGGCACAGGAAGGTGGATGGGAATCCAACTGCTACTCTCACCCTCCTCCAGGCTTCTCCCACACCCAGCTACAGGGAGCTTTCTGAGTATGTCTCCAGTGTCCCCTTGCCTATCCCCTTGCATCTCTCCACTCATCTTTGTTGTATCTGCAGGAGGAGCCTCGGGACGGAGGGAAGGTCATGCAAGGGCCTGAGGCAGGGGTGCGGCCAGGTATCTGGGGAGCCAGTGGCTAGAGCCACATGTGGGAGGTTGTGTTGTTGTCTTTGAAATACACTATTCTTATTATGGTAAAGTATACAAAACATTTATCATTTTAACCATTTTTAAGTGTACATGAGGTACATTTACACTATTGTGCAACCTCACTACTATCCAGCTCCACATTTTTTTCATCATGCCCAACTACAACTCCATACCCATTCATGTTAAAAAATTCTCACCCAGCTGGCCGGGCACGGTGGCTCACGCCTGTCATCCCAGCACTTTGGGAGGCCGAGGCGGGCAGATCATGAGGTCAGGAGATTGAGACCATCCTGGCCAACATGGTGAAACCCCGTCTCTACTAAAAATACAAAAATTAGCCGGGCATGGTGGTGCATGCCTGTAATCCCAGCTACTTGGGAGGCTGAGGCAGGAGAATAGTTTGAACCAGGGAGTCAGTGGTTGCAGTGAGCCGAGATCGCACCACTGCACTCCAGCCTGGGCGACAGAGTGAGACTCCATCTCAAAAAAAAAAAAAAAATCTCACCCAGCTAGTAATAGAGGGGCATTTCCTCAACTTGATAAATAACATCTACAGAAAACCAACAGCTAATATCACACTTAATGGTGAGAAAGTGGACCCTTTCTCCTTAAGATCAGGAACAAGGCAAGAATGTCCCCTCTCACTACTTCTGTTCAACATCATACAGAAGTCCTAGCTGATGCAATAAGACTTGAAAATAAGGGTTACAGATTTAGAAGGAAGAAATGAAACTGTCTTTGTGCACAGATGGTAAGATTAACTGTGTATTATACCCTGAAGAATCTCCAATAAAACTCCAGAAACTAATAACTGACTACAGCAAGGTTGCTGGATAGAGCAGTCCCCCCCTTATCCTTAGGGGATCTGTTCTAAGACACTGTCGGGGATATGTACCAAACCCTATAGTACATATAGGAATGCTTGAAACCAGGGATGGAATCAAACCCTATATATACTATGTTTTTTCCTACACATGGATCATCTATGATAAAGTTTAATTTATAAATTAGGCATAGCAAGAGATTAACAATAATAACTAATAATAAAATGGAACAATTATAACAATATACTGTAATAAAAGTTACAAGAATGTGGTCTCTCTGTCAGCTACTAAGTGATTAATGGGCAGGTAGTGTATATGGCATGGATATGCTGAACAGAAAGGTGGCACATGTACTGGGTAGCATGGAGCAGGACGGAACGAGATTGCATCACACTACTCAGAATAGCACACGATTTAAAATTTATGAATTATTTCTGTAATTTTCCAATTAATGTTTTTGAATTGTGGTTGACTGCAGGTAACTGAAACCACAGATAGGGGACTACTATGTAAGGTTATAAACAAAAGCCAGTTGCTTTCCTATATACCAGCAATTAACAATTGGAATTTGAAATTTAAAATACAATACTGTTTACAATAGCACCAAAAAATGGGATGCTTAGGCGTAAACCTAACAAAATAGGTACAAGGTCTATATGAGGAAAACTACCAAACTCTCATAAAAGAAATCAAATATTTACATAGACAGATATTCCATGTTTGTGGAGAGGAAAACTCAGCAGTGCTATCAGTTATTTCCAACTTAATCTGTAGATTCAATGCAACACCAATCAAAATCTCAGCAAGTTATTTCATGGATATCAACAAACTGATTCTAAAGTGCATATGGAAAGGCAAAATGCCCAGAATGGCCAACACAATACTGAAGAAGAACAAAGTTGCAGGACTGACACAACCAGATTTCAAGACCTATAAAGTTACAGTAATCAAGACAGTGTGGTGTTGGCAAAAGAAGAGACAAATAGATCAATGGGATAGAATAGTAAGCTCAGAAATAGACCCACACAAATACAGTCAACTGTTCTTGGACAAAGGAGCAAAAGCAATTAAATGGAGAAAGAATAGTCTTTTCAACAAATGATGCTGGGACAACTGAACATCCATATGCAAACAAAAAACCAAAAAACTACACATAGATCTCAAACTTTTTACATAAAAGTTCTACAAAATAATATAGGAGAAAATCCTGGTGGTCTTGGGTTTAGTGATGACTTTTTTGACAAGTCAAACACACAATCCATGAAAGTAAAAATTGGTAAGGTAGATTTTGTTAAAATTAAAACTTCTGCTCTGTGAAAGACACAAGTCTTACCTTATGATCCAGCATTTGCACTCCTAGGTGCTTACTCAACCACTATGTCCATGCAAAAAGTTGCACATAGATTTTTATAACAGCTGTATTCACAGTTTCCAAAAATTGGAAACAACCAAGATGTCCTTCAATAGGTGAATGAATAAACAAACTCACACATGCTAAGCAATGGAGTATGAATCAATGATAACAAGAATAAGCTCTGAGACATGAAAAGACAAGGAGGAAACTTAAATGCTTATTGCGAAATGAAAGAAACCAGGATAAAAAGGCTACATATTAACACTATATGATTCCAATGATATGACATTCGGGAAAAGTGAAAACTGTAGAAACTGTGAAAAGATCAATGGTTACCAGGGATTGGGGTTGGAGGGAGAGGGAGAGATGAACAAGCAGAGCGGAGAGGGTTTTTAGGGCACTGAAGCTATTCTTATGATACTGTAATGGTGGATACATGTTATTATGCTTTAGTGAAAACCCATATAACTAGCCAGGTGCGGAGGCTCATGCCTGTAATCCTAGCACTTTGGGAGGCTGAGGCAGGAGGAGTTCAAGACCAGCCTTGGCAACATAGCAAGACCTCGTCACTACAAAAAAAAAAAAAATTAGCCGGGCATGGTGGCACGTGCCTGTAATCCCAGCTACTCAGGAGGCTGAGGTAGGAAGGATCGCTTGAGGCTGGGAGGTAGAATCTGCAGTGAGCAGTGATTGTGCCACTGCACTCCAACAGAGCCTGAGCCTGTCTCCAAAAAAAACCCACAAAACAACAACAAAACATGTAACTGCAAAATAAAGAGTGAACCCTAATGTGAACTGTAGACTTTAGTTAATAGTAATGCATCAATATTGGTGTATTAGTTGTTATAACATACCACAGTGATTCAAGATGTTAATAATAAGGAGGGGGTCTATGGGAACTCTTTGTACTATCTGCTCAAATTTTGTGTAAACCCCAAATTGCTCTCAAGAATAAACTTTGTCATTTATTTTAAACAATGAAAGATTTTTCTCAGACATACAAAGCTAAAAGAATTCATTAGCAGACCCACACAATGTGAAATGTTAAAGGGAATTTTTCAGGCAGATAGCAAATTAAGCAGATGGAAGAGTAGATCTACATTTAAAAAGGGACACTGGAAATGAGACTCCATGGGTAAATATGTAAGGTTAATTTCTTAGCATGTCTCAGCTCTGGCTAAGGACACAACTCATTTAATTTACTTCTGTGATGTTTGTTTGTATGATGGACAATGTCACTTTTGCAATGACAATTTAAATTTTTTTTTTATCCTCTAGGGTTTTACAACAGGTGCCCCATTCTTTTTTTTTTTTTTTTTTTAATGGAGTCTCACTCTGTGACCCAGGCTGGAGTGCAGTAGTGCCATCTCTGCAACCTCCGCCTCCCGGGTTCAAAAGATTCTCCTGCCCCAGCCTCCCGAGCAGCTGGGATTACAGGTGCCTGCCACCATGCCTGGCTAATTTCTTTTGTATTTTCGGTAGAGACAGGGTTTCACCATGTTTCACCAGGCTGGTCTCAAACTCCTGACCTCAGGTGATCCACCCACCTTGGCCTCCCAAAGTGCTGGGATTACAGGTGTGAGCCACTGCGCCTGGACAGCACCCTGTTCTTGAGGAGGAGCTCCGCTCCTGAGTACCAGACAGTGGCTGCCTTGCCATTTCCCTGCTCAGTACTTGGTGGTGGTCAGGGGTGGGTGAGACAGAACTGGCTAGATGAAGGCGAATCAGAACAAGACGCTCTGATGGATGATGTGCCAGGGGTTCTCCCCCCATGCTGAGCAGAAAGCAGTGCTTTCACCAGGGAAGTGGGTCAACGTGTGGATAGGCCCCTGCAGCAGCTGCCCTACGTCCTCAGCCCCTTCGCTGCCACTCTTCCAACATCTCCTGGGTGCTTTTTGCAGTCCAGTGAAGGGGCAAGGTCTCATGCCTACTCTAGGTGTCCTGGGCCTCTGAGATACTTGCCCACAGTCTTATCAAACACAGGTTGGCTCTGTCAGGGCCACAGGGGCAGGGGACCGGCACTGCTGAGGAATGGCCTTACGCCTGGTCTCTCTCGCCTCTGGGTGGGTGGGGGGCGGGGGGTGCTCATATGAGGAATGTACTGCAAGGTGTCACCGCTGCACAGCTGCTCTCTTGGGAGGAGACAAACTGGGTCATCTGGAAGGGGAAGTCGTTCTTCCTCATTGTAAGCCCCGTAGCCAGAGTGGAACGGGCCAGTCTGTTTTCCGACATCTGTCAAGGCTTCTGTGCTATTCATGCCACACAGGTGACAGCAGTTTGATGCTGATCTGAAAATACCGGTGAACTCAAATGTATTCACATACATAAAATGGTTGGGAATGATTCTTAAAAATTATTTCTCATCTTAAAACAAACCACTTTATGTGGGCATAGGGAAGAGGTCTGCAGCGGCCAATTTTATATCAACTTTGCTGGGCCTATGTAAGAGATACATATGTATCCCCTATTGGTTCTGTTTCTCTGGGGACCCTGGCTAATACAGGGTCCTCACAAAGAAGTGGTGTCAGACCCAGGGCCCAGAGCCCTGTCCACAGGACACCTGAGGTGGGAGTGCCTTGAGCTGACACCCACACTTCTTAGGATGTGGGACCCAGGGTTCTTGGTGACATTGCTGCCATAACAGGAACTCCCCTGTGCCAGCTCTTCCACCACTCCCCACTCCTCACTGCCTCTTGTGAATTGAAAGGAAAACCCGGAGGGGAACGTGTGAGTGGATATCGGCCTTGAAGAAGGAGGGGCCACCCCAGAAACGTCTTACTGCAACAGGCGGTGGACCAGACTAGTCGTGAGGATGAGGTGGTAGCAGAGGGTGTTTTCACTCCCTGGGCACCAGGTGAGTGGCAGCTGGACCTGGAGGTACAGACAGGAGGGCCTTGGGTAGCACTTCCGAACCAGGCTGGCAGCTGTTGTCAGACATCCGGTAGCCAGCAACCCACCAGGAGCAGACCTCGAAGCCAAGAGGAGCGGCTGGTATAGATGGGAGATGCAGGGGTGTCCCTGAAGTGTCATAGGTGGGTGAGCTGGGACCACAGTGCACCTTTGCAGGATGGCTTTATGTGGCAGGCAGGGGTGCCAGGCACAGGGAGAGGTACCCAGTTGCCAGCTTTCTGGAGAGCGAGCTCCAAGTCAGCTTCTCCCGGGCAGCCCAGTCCTGGGATCTGGGTGAGGAAATGCAATGTGGAGCCCCCTGCCCTGTCTCAGCACTCGTCCAGATGTCCCCAGTGACTTGAGGCCAGCCCTGGACTTCCCTCCCTCCCTCCACTCAGCACTGTTTGCCTGCAAGGCAGATGGCTCTCTTGACGCTGGGCATCCAGGGTTAGTATGACAAGACCCTCATCTCAGGGATCTTGTGCACACAAATCAACCAGAAAACACTTCAGCAAGGTCACTCCACTGCCCCAGACACCGAGTGTTTGCATTTCACACAGCCTCAAAGTCTGGCCATGGCTGAACTCCCTCATCCCTCACGCCTCCCGCTGCCCCTGCCCCTTGGCCAGCCCCACTGGCCAGCACCCTTCCTGCCTCCCACCAGGGTCCCTGCCCCTGCCTCAGACACCCCCAGGGCTGGCCCGCGCCTCCCTCAGGTCAAGTGCAAATCCCCTCAGGAGGGGCACCCGTGACCACCGTTGTACCCCATTTTCTCTCCATGATTTCTGTGTAGCTCTGTTCACCAAATATGGAGGCAGATGAGGCTGGAGAATCTGCCTCCATTTCAAGGAGACCTCGTGGTCTCCAGCCAGTCCCACCTGCCCTGGGGAATGATCAGATTGTCCCCAGAGGCAATGACATCTACCTGGCCTCCCCTGGCCTCCTCTTCAGGCATCCTGACTGGGGACCCAGATGGTTCCCAACTCTCCTGAGGCTGGAGCAACCCAGCGGTGAGCTCCCATCTTTCCCCGCCCTGCCAGGCAGATTCTTCCTGGCACCTCCTGCCCTTCCCACTGGACTAGGGACCACAGCAGCCCCTTCTCCTCTGGCCCCTTGGATACCTACTGGATCCTACTGCTCTGTGCAGATCTGCTCTTCTCCTTCTGGATATGCTAGAGACACCATCATGTGGTTCCAAAGGCACCAGCCCTGGAGTCAGGGGCCTGCAGGCAAACCCTGGCTGCACAGCCAAGCCCTGTGTGACTCTGAGCAGCCTTGTGGGCCTCCCTGGGACTTGGTTTCTTCATCTGCATGATGGGCACAATCCTACTGCTTGTATCACACGTGGTTGAGAGGTGGAAGGAGCCCAGATGTGTAGAAAGGGATAAGATTCAATGATGATCAGTCTTTATTTCTCCTTATCTGCTCAGAGCTGAGCCAAGTAGGGCTTCTATGTGGGGTGGGACTTAGGGCAGCCATAATGGAGCCCTTCTAGATTTGGTGCCTGATGGGTTCTGAGATTATCCACCCATCAGGGGTCCCAAGCACTGGCCCAGGGGGATATGGGGTGGAACCCGCAGCACTTCTGGTTGGTCTTTCCTAGGCAGCAGGTTGGTTCTCACATGGCTCCTCACCATCTTTAGTCATAAACATTACCAGGTTTGACTTCTGCTATTTTGACAACTTCTACAGAGAGAGCTGTGACCGAATTAAAGACAAGGAAAACACTTTTGACAGTGTATGAAATAAATAGGCAAAAGTGTGTCTCATTTGGCAAAAGGTGCCCCATGAGCAGAGATGAATGGGTCCCATGAAGAGGGTTCGCTGGGTGCTGGAGTGGTGGCTGCAGTTTGTTGCTCACCCTCCTGCTCCTGGGCTCCTGTGGGTTGGGAGACAAGGCTTTACAGGCACCCCCTGCGCCCCCAGCAAGGTTTCTTACCCTGGGAGTGGTGGGTGCTCAGGGATGGCTCTGCAGGGCTGAGACTGTACCACTTCCTCCAACCTCATGGGGCTCCCAATGTGCCCCTCAAGACCTACACTGGCTCACGAGGCTGCCAGGGGTGTGGCCAGTTCTCAGGAGCTACAGTCAGCCCAAGTAGACAGCTCAGGAAACTGTGATGCTAGTTACTGGGAGGGGCTCTCTAGGAGCTCAGGGGAGTCACTGTGTCCACATGCTGGACAGGGCACAGACTGTGCTGTTGTGCACGTATCCCTGCATGGCTTTCCCCAGGATCCAAAATAACCATCCATTCTTCCCCCACATCATACACCTGCCCTAGTCAGGGCTGCTGTACGGTTGCCCCATGGGGTGGCACATAGCACAAGCTGGGTGCTCCACAGGAGCATTCACATTCATGTGGCACATCAGGCAGTTGTGGCCCCTCTTGGCAGCTCTCGTATGGCCATGTGACCTTCAGCTGGGTGAGTGAAGTGGGGGTTGGTATCTTGCTGGGCCCAGAGAGGACCAGCTGGGAGTAGCGGGCAGGCTGTTGTGGTCACCCAGGCGTGTGTCCTGATGCCTCTGGGGCATCCAAGTGCATACCCAGAAGGTACTAGAGCCAGGGAAGAAAGGATTGGGGGACAGTATGGGAGTTCTCTGCACACAGCAGGCGTCAGCCTTGGGAATGAGGAGAAAGGGACTGGGACATAGGCTGGGACAGCCCTGAGGCAGCGGCAGGGTAGGGTGGAAATCAGGAAGGAGGAGAGGTCAGGAGCACATAAGCAGGTGGGAGGAAGATACAGTAGAGGGAGAGGAGGAGGGAGCCATAGCAGGTGCTGGAAGAGGAGACGCCAGCTTCAGAAAAGTCAGCACACACGGAGACCTGCATGCTGCAGACACTGAGAGGAAAGAAAGAGAGGCAGAGACAATGGGAGCAGCCAGGAGGGATGGTGGGCTTGGGGTGCAGTGAGGGCCAGAGTGGCTCAGAGCATAACTCTGCCAAAAGTCAGCTGCCCGGCATCAGCCCAGGCCACCCACGATCATGGATAAGGGTGCCCTTGTGAAGACTTAAGACTCTATTAGAGAAGTCCACACTCCACCTCCATATTTTAAGAATGGCAAAGGGAATGGCACAGAGGCTGTAACCCCTGGGAGCATGGATGGCCTATGTTGCAGGATTCACAGTCAGCTGACAGTTAGGAAACCCTCCACATCCATGTCTTTAGCAGCCTCTGAGAAGCTACCGGCTTCAGGGAGACAGAGTGGTTAACAGGAAAAATCTCACCTGAACTTGAGGCTTCGCTTACTCATGGGGTGTTGTCGACCCAGCACTAAGCTGACTTCCCGTCTGTTCAGGGAGACAGTCGTGTGCTCATCAACTTGAAGCATACCCATTCAGGTGAGGAAAGCGGGTGTACATGTGTATTTACCTTTGTTCTCTCTTACACCTGGCTAAAATGACACATTTTAAGGCATAAATTGGCAGGAGTGAGGAGATGAAAGAGGGGACAACAATGCAATTTAGAAGCCAGAAAATTCACAGATGCAAAATAAATGGCCTAGGAGACACAAAACACTGAATTCTAGCCAGAGTGTAGAAAGTTCAGAGCCAACACTGTCCACACCTCAGAAACCCCAAGAACTGGTAGCACCAGATTCTGTTGGAGATGGGAGAAGACAACTGGTAGAAAGTGTTTCGGGAGCCAGTAGCCCTCTTCCCCAGAACCCCACCCCGACTCTGAGAGCCTGGCAAACACTTCCCTCCCTCTGGATGAAACCTTGAGCTTTATTCTCTGGATACAGCAAACAGGAGGGTCTGCAGGCTGGTAGAGAAGGCCTAGCTGTGGGGTCCCATACCAAAAATAAATCCTAAGAGAGCACATGCCTGTGACTCTAGACGCTCTTTCTCTCAGCTCCCAGTGGGCTGGTGGCCCAGCCAGTGCCTCTAAGCAAAAAGTGAGAGAATCTTCTTGGGGGTGACCAGCTTGTTCCATTATCAAACTATGGGATTGTGCAGCTTTCTAACATCATGGTAACAGCCTGTGTCCCCTAGCAGGAACATCATAGTCCCCACCTCTCCAGCCAACTCTCATACCCCCCAGAATGACTTTACCTCAGCTTGCTGAGGGGACACTTCAGAATCGGTCTTGCTCACACCCACCCCAGCATCTGCTGTGCTGATGTGAGGGGTACAACTCCAGGCCACTGGTCTCCCCATCATAAATGGGGCCTCACCAAAGGGGACCCCCAGGAGCCCTTCCTTACAGTTGAACAGGTTCTGCATAACCCACCAGTGGGCACTGGCACCTGCTCGGGCCCCCACAACCAGCAGTTGGAGCCCTGAAGGCAGATCAAATGTCCTCCACAGGTGTTGTGGACCCTGTCTGACTACAGCAGAGGGTGGAAACTCAGTCCAGAATTTCTAAGAATTTGTCAGTGAAGATGGATCCTTTGTTTACATATCAGATGGATGCTCCAGGACTACCACCAGGGCCAGATTCCAGGGAGGTCAAAAGCATGTTGACAGTTTAGGCTGAATGTGACTAGAAGCCCCTAGACCAAGTCTTACTCTGGGAGCACTAGAGCTCCACCTGACACAAAAGTACGAAAATGAGAAAGGGGAGAAGTCTCTTTTTTTTTTTTTAAGCTGGTATGCATTGGCTTTTTGGCCTTGTATACCAGCTTGAAAAAAAAAAAAAAAGAATCCATTGCCTTATATAACTGGGCAGTTCAAGGGCAGAGTGCCTTCAGACATGTCTGGGTGCATGAGCTCTAAAAAGATCATCAGAGATCTCTCTTTTCCTCCACATCTACCTCCATTGTCAGCTTTGCCCCCCTCCAGAATGTCTGAACTCTCTCCTACTACTGGTGGCTTCGTCCTGTGGCCAGGAGAGATAGCCCAGGGCAACCCCAGTTCCACACCCCCAAGTCTAACAACCTCAGCAGGAAAAGTTTTTCTCCCTGACCCTAAGAGAAGACTCCTGGGAAAAACTTCAATTTGCATATGACTGGTCACGTGGGAAGGGGCAAGATACAGTGACTTAGACCTTCTAGAAACACACATGGAGGCAGTGAGGGAGGGTAGTTTCAAGAGGAGAGACTGGCTAAGCTGACACCAGGGGGACCCCACGTGTGGTATCAAGGGGAGACCAGAGATGGAAGATTCCCCTCCTGGGCACGTGCTCCCAGGAGGGTGCATGATAGAGCTCACCAGGAAGGGCTCCCAGGAGGGTGCATGATAGAGCTCTTCACCAGGAAGGGCTCCCAGGAGGGTGCATGATAGAGCTCACCAGGAAGGGCTCCCAGGAGGGTGCATGATAGAGCTCACCAGGAAGGGCTCCCAGGAGGGTGCATGATAGAGCTCACCAGGAAGGGCTCCCAGGAGGGTGCATGATAGAGCTCTTCACCAGGAAGGGCTCCCAGGAGGGTGCATGATAGAGCTCACCAGGAAGGGCTCCCAGGAGGGTGCATGATAGAGCTCTTCACCAGGAAGGGCTCCCAGGAGGGTGCATGATAGAGCTCTTCACCAGGAAGGGCTCCCAGGAGGGTGCATGATAGAGCTCACCAGGAAGGGCTCCCAGGAGGGTGCATGATAGAGCTCACCAGGAAGGGCTCCCAGGAGGGTGCAGGATAGAGCTCGCCAAGAATGGAGACAGTGTCCTCCCCACAGACCACAGCACCGATTCACAGTCAGAGTGGACTTTTATTAGGAAATCACCCTCAAACACACCACAGAGTGCTGTGGGTTCAACGCGTTTCCTGAGGAAGGAAGGTCACAGTATTGGAGCTGTCGGAGGGACGGGTGGCACAGCCTGTGAGCCCGGCGGCGACTCGAGGCTGCCTGCGGCCAGCACTCCCTCACAGCAACAGGACTCCACCGCAAGAGCCGACACGCAAACGCGACACGAGAAACACGCCCAAGCACACACATCTGCGCTACACTTAAATAATAATAAATACAGAATTCCATTTGCTGTTATCCGTGCCTGAAACAAAAGGAACCCAAAATGGAAAAAGAAAACCAAAATGTCTTTCTCTCCATTAGACCAAGGGAAAACGAAATCCCCAAATTATCAAAATTCCTCAGTTACAAAATACTTTTTAAAAAAATTCCATTATTAAAAGAATAAATAACAAAATATATAAAAAATAACTTGGTTGCATCAAAATTATAACTAGGAGTTATATCAAGATTTTTTGTGGCCTATATTATACTCAAATAGTTATTTTTGCTTTGAATTCACTTTTTTCCCCTCTTAGGGTGCCCTGGTGTGGGGTCTAGTTGAAATAGTATAAAATTAATAAATAAAAATGTTAAATAAATAGCAAACGTTAACATAAGAGGCTGTGAATATAAATACTTACATCTTGACAAAATTAAATAATTTACAGAATAATTAAACTAACTACTTTTTAATTTTTTCCAGGAAGTGCAATTTCCCTATTTTTAAATACTAACTTGGAATTGCAGTCACAATTGACTTGGATTCTATTTACACAGTAGGAACATTGTGTTTTTAACACATTAAATTAAAATGTACCCTTTTTTCGCATATTGGATGGATCTAAAAGAAGTGAAACCTTTGTGGTCTCCTGTTAGGAATTTACCCTCTGACCTTGATGATGTCATTGCCACCTCCGTCACCACGGATGCAGAGGTCAAGCTCGGCCATGACCCGGATTATGTGGCAGTGATGGGTCGGGGGCCTGGGTGGATGCACAGAAGCCAGAGTGGTCCCTGGACATGGATCCCAGACCCAGGGTCTAAAGGCTGCAGCCCCAGTAGGAAGCTGTGACCCAAGGCCATACACATCTGCACAGCCTCAGCGCCAGCTGCCCCCAGACATTAGGCTGATTTTCAGGAGTCTCCCAGGTTAAAATTCCTTGACCTGACAGGGGCTGCGATGCTTGTCAACTGTCTGGAGTGTCCTCTGGGAGGCCTATTCCTAACTTTCCCTCTGGGACAGAGCTTTGTTCCACCCTTAACACAAAACTGAATTAAATGAAAACAGAAAATGCACTTTCTTCAGCGGCCCTCACTGAGCACAGACACGCTGCCCCAGGCATGTCCTCCAGGCCAAGATGCCACTCACACCACCCGCCCAGCCTCGACAGACAAAGGAATACTGTGGTTGCAAACTCCAAAACTTCCCTGAGAACCTTGTCCATGAGCTTCCACTGGAGACTTTGAGCTGCTCTTCAGATTTCTTTCAGAAAACAAAAATAAATCACTTTGTAATTCTTCAGCGCCCCTATGCACACGGATAGGGCCACCACAGCCCCAAGCCTGGAGGGAGCCTCGTGGGAGAGGCCGATTTCCAGCCATCCCTTTGGATAAACCCGCCCAAGGCCACACCGGGCCGCAAACGGAAAGTCACTGTGAGTTGGGCATCCCCACGGTGCGGGGCAGGGCGGGGGAGGTAAACGGTGTGGTGGGCTGGGACACTTCTGGGTACCACACGGCCTAGACCTGGATGCCCCTCACAGCCTGCTTGATGCTCTCCAGGAGGTCCTTGTTCTCTGGGTCCTGGTTGGAGTACATGTCGGTGAGGGTGCTCACATAGGCATCAAAATTGTGTTCGCATATTGGCTCCTGGAGAACAGAACCAGGTTAGCAAGCCCCAGCCATGCAGTGGGCTCCACACCACAGAACCTGATGTGGGAGCATCAAACCTATGTCCCCACGTGACCCGAGACAAGCCCATACCAACTAGAGGCAGCACTGGGTGTTCCTCTCTGCAGCCATCCCAGCAGTAGCCTCTCTGCTGATGGAATCACCATTTTGCTTTGGATTCATTAGCTACTCTTTATGGCAGCTACTCACTACGGTGGCTAAACCCACCACAGCCAACAGCCCGGGCCATTCGGGGTGGAGAGAATCTCCACAAGGGCACAGGGCCCCTAGGGCAGGACCCAGATGCAGAGGGGGTGGGAGACGCCCTGCCCTCCTGCTTTCCGAAGAGACCCTGGGGGGCAGCTGTGGTGCCGGCAGGCCCGCGTGCTGCCTACCATGTGCGGAAGGCGGATATTGGCGAGACTTTGGATGAGGGCCTGGCTCAGGCCGGACAGCTCCAGAAACAGGGCTTCATTCTGCTCCTCAATGAGCTTGTTCTCCTCCTCGATGTTCTTCAGGTTCTTCTCCATGGAGGAGATCTGTGCCAGAGAGAGATTCGAAGTGCCGCCTGCCCTTGGCCCCCATCCTCCTGGGGGTCCTCTCTGGGCTGCTTCTCACAACTCTCTGGGAGAATGCAGAACCCTGGGGTGGGGGAAGAGGCAGGGACCCTGCCTTCCTGTAGGGGGTTCTGCCACAGGTGAGGGGCTGGCAGAGGAGAGAAAGGCAAGGGCCCTCTGGAGACATGGCCTGACTCCAGGGAAGCCAGGAAGGGGGCTCGTGTGGCACGTCCCTCTGTGCCATGCTTTCTAGTTGGAACTGAAACCCCCTGTGCAGGAGAGGTCCCCACTCCTGGTTTTCTGAGCCCCTCTGTCCTGAGGGGATGGGGTGGGGGCACAGACTTCACAGCGCCCTGTCTCAATCTCAGACTCCACCTGCTGTGGTCTTAGCTTCACCATGTTTCCTGCTTCTATCTGTAAGATGGAAATCACTGCACCCCCCCCGTGGGGTGTCAGACTGCCTCTGGGTCTTCCCCTCACCAGAAAGACCAACAAAGAGCCTCCTCAGGGCCTCCCAAGCACATCTTCCCCAGGCCAACTACAGGCAGGCAAGTCTCACTTCCCCACCATGGCAGTGAACCTGCCCAGGGTTGTGTTGGCCCTGAGGCCTTTGGTGTCCAGGAATAGCCCCCAGCCTGACTGCACATCTGCAGGGAGCCATGGGGCAGAGGCTCAACTCACAGAAAGATAGTGTGGGTGACACACGAGGCAGGAGTGGGGAGCTCCTTCCTGGGAGGCTGTGGATGGGGTCAAGCACGCTTCTTCTGCCACCTGGTGACAAGCATGTGGCTTTGAAAGGGTTGCATGGGGGATAGGGACCTGCCTTCCCTTTGCCTTTGCCCTTCCGCAGAGGGCACCAGTCACCAAACTCCCTCAAAGGGACAGGGGCTTCTGAGTCCTTCCAAAGGGATGCTAGTAAAAGGTAATAATCTGTCTTTAAAAAGATTGGTTTTGGCAAATAAAGAGAAATCAGAGGTGCTACCCCAAGGACACTGACACTGATGAAGGCCCTGAGGACTCTGAGAAGGGGAGGAGCAGGGAGAACAAAATGGACACCCACACACCAGTGCATCTGCACACTCAGAGACACCAGGAGGGGACGGGGACGGCTCCGCCGGGAGGGGACAGAGATGGCTCCGCCGGGAGGGGACGGGGATGGCTCTGCCAGGAGGGCCATCACTCCTTCTCTGTCGTCACTGCCCATGAACCTGGGGGGATGCAACATCGACATGTGCATGACAGCGAAAATCCTTCCTGATCCCTGTGGGGTGACACTATTTTTATACAGGCTCTCGAGTAACAAGCGGTCAACGTGAGCCTGTTTGCCAGTAGAGACCAGAGCAGAGTAACGAGACACGTGGGGCTGGAGGATGTTACTCATTTTTTGCCGCCTTGGTGGAGGCCACCATCTCCCCATCTGTCCCTGCCCAGAGAGGCTCTGCCCAAATTCTCTGTGGGACCTGGTCACTTCCTTGTCCCTTTGTCCCTCTAGCCGTTAGGGGCACGCTTATGTGTGCCCACTCCCCCAGCGCGGCTGCAGACGCCACTCAGCAGCCACAGGTGGGGCATGCTCTTATTTTCAAAATAAGATCTTTACTGCTTTTTTTTTCTGATTACAGATGCTCATTTTAGGGAAATCAGGAAATATGACACAAACATTTAAAATAATTTGTAATCCTATGCCTCAGCAACAGCAGCTCTCATCGACGGCACTTACTCTGGATCAGGTGCTTATGCTAAATGTTTTCCTCATAGAAATGCGTTCATTGTACAATAACCGGCTGGAGTAGAATCCTATTCTTAACTCCATTTTACGGAGGAATTGACTGAGGAAGAGGCTGAAAGGTTTGTCAGGTCCCTCAGCTGGTATGTGGCTGTGCTGGGTGCTGGGGAGGAAATCTGGCTCCAGAGACCTGGCTCTACGGCACCACGCTCGTGGACCACTGGTACTCACAAGACTGGTGACCCTAATGGGACCGCTAGTCTCGACAGGACTACTCATTCTAACGAGAGTAAGAGAAACAGTGCTGCTAATCTTGATGGGACTGATATTATTAATAGTGTTATTAACACTAACGAGACCACAGCCCTAGAGGGCCAACCAGCTCCAGCGGCCCGCCCTAGAGGGCCAACCAGCTCCAGCGGCCCGCCCTAGAGGGACAACCAGCTCCAGCGGCCCGCCCTAGAGGGCCAACCAGCTCCAGCGGCCCGCCCTAGAGGGACAACCAGCTCCAGCGGCCCGCCCTAGAGGGACAACCAGCTCCAGCGGCCCGCCGGCACTCAGTGTGACCTCACAGATACCGCAGTGTGAGCGGCCAGCATGTCCTAAGTGTGCCTGTGTGCCTGGCACTGCACTGTCCGTCAGCTCAGCCCTGACAGCAGCCTTGATGAGTGCCGACGGATGCCTCACTGTCCCCAGGACGAACGTTTGGGTTCGGCGGGCAAAGAGCCCAGGAGTGGGGAGCGGCACCACCTACCTGGGACTGCAGCTGCACCATGGCAGCCTCCATCTCCGAGTTGGACTCGTTCAGGTCTCGGATCTCCTGGTTCAGCTGCTTGATCTCCTCATCATTCTCCAACACTGACCCAGAGAGAAACCTCAGTTGTGGCTCTGGGCCTCAGGCAGGCCTGGGCCAAAGTGCTGTGGGGAAGCCTGCTTTCTAGAACTGAAACCCCCTGTGCAGCAGAGGTCCCCCCTCCTGGTTTTCCGAGCTCATCTCTCTCTGGGGCTCATACCCCACATTATGCGCTGGAGAAGTCTGTCTTGAAAATTGTGAGATGAGTGTTTACGGTTTGCCTTCTGAGCTGGCTGGCAGGTGGAAAGGCTTAAATCTCTTTAGGAGGTATTAAATGCTACATTAAAGATGGAAGTTTGTTCAGGCGATGCTGAATTTCCTCACCTAAGTGGGAATGAGCCACACCTCTCCACAAACTCACAGCACATGGGCTCCACTGGACTCTGATCCCAGTGGTCACCAAAGCCACAGGTTACAGCAGGCATGACCTCCTGAGGGCCAGGGGCCCCAGACACAGGTGTCAAGAGCTTCAGAGCCAAGGTCCAAAAGGCTGTCAGCTTAGGTGAAGGGATCTACCTCTGCCGTGACTCATTCCAGGAGGGGCTTCGTCTCTCTACCTTCTTCCCACCAGCACAAAAAGGTGCACAGCTCTCACTCACCCGGGCACCCAGCCATGAGCAGGGAAATCCAGGAAGCCATCCTTACCATCGCTAGTCTTGAACTTTGGACTGAGGACCTCATCCCCTGACAGTTTTCCCTTCTTTCCAGCAAAGGTTGCTCTGGGACAGCCTGACAAACTGGAAGCAGAGGCCACATATCATTCACCAGCCCAGTGTCACCCACCACGGCCAGCCCAGGGTCACCCACCACGGCCAGCCCAGGGTCACACACCACGGCCAGCCCAGGGTCACCCACCACGGCCAGCCCAGGGTCACACACCACAACCATCCCAGTGTCACCCACCACGGCCAGCCCAGGGTCACACACCACAACCATCCCAGTGTCACCCACCACGGCCAGCCCAGGGTCACGCACCACGGCCAGCCCAGGGTCACACACCACGGCCAGCCCAGGGTCACCCACCACGGCCATCCCAGTGTCACCCACCACGGCCAGCCCAGGGTCACACACCACGGCCATCCCAGTGTCATCCACCACGGCCAGCCCAGTGTCACCCACCACGGCCAGCCCAGGGTCGCGCACCATGGCCATCCCAGTGTCATCCACCACGGCCATCCCAGTGTCACCCACCACGGCCATCCCAGTGTCACCCACCATGGCCATCCCAGTGTCACCCACCACGGCCAGCCCAGGGTCACCCACCACGGCCAGCCCAGTGTCACCCACCACGGCCAGCCCAGTGTCACCCACCACGGCCAGCCCAGGGTCACCCACCACGGCCAGCCCAGGGTCACACACCACAACCATCCCAGTGTCACACACCACAACCATCCCAGTGTCACACACCACGGCCAGCCCAGGGTCACCCACCACAACCATCCCAGTGTCACACACCACAACCATCCCAGTGTCACACACCACGGCCAGCCCAGGGTCACCCACCACGGCCATCCCAGTGTCACCCACCACGGCCATCCCAGTGTCAGCCACCACGGCCAGCCCAGGGTCACACACCACAGCCAGTCTAGGGTCATACACTATGTGTAGTCCAGGATCACACACTATGAGCAGTCTAGGGTCACTCACCATGACAAGGCCAGGGTCGCACACCATGAACAGTCCAGAGCCACACACTATGGGATAGTCTAGGGGTCACCACGACTAGTCTGGAGTCAGACACCATGACCAACCCAGGGTCACACATTACGGGTTAACAGAAGGCATGTTCCACCTCACCTAGATGACCCGGAGGGCCTCCCTATGGCCAAACTGTGTTCTATGGGGAAAAAGAAGCTACATCTAGGCAGGACAGAGGCTGGGAAGGGGACACTCCAGAGCTCACCTCGTCTGGCACAGCCATAGCTGACCCTGTCTGATACTCGAGGGGCCAGGGCACTGTTGCTCTTGGCAGGGCTCCCTCTGGGGTCTGAGGTCCACATGACCTGCTTGCCGGTGCTTTGCCGCCCTGACCTCCCAGAGGAGCCCATCCTAGCTGCCTCTGCCTCTGAGATACCCTCTAGGATATGGTGATAATGACAGTCACAGATCACTCCTCAGATATAGACACTCAAGCAGAAAAATGCATTAAAATTGTACATTCTCAGGCATGATTTCATTTATGAAGTGATTGTATCCACACCATAAGTAAAGGCTGATTGAGGCAAGGTGAGATGTCCTTAGGAATCCCAGCATGAGTCTCTGCCCAGGTGACCCCGGCTGCAGTAGCCTCCTTTAGTGGCCTTTCTGGCTTCTGCAGCTGTGTCCGTGCCAGCTGCCCATGCCAGATCTAGTCTCTCCTCTGCCTTCTGCCAGGGCCCCTCACTCACAGTGAAAGCTGAGTCCTTGCCAGCTGGCAGCCAGATAAGCCCTGGCTCAGAACTTTCTACCTCATCTCCTTTTGCTCCCTCTCCCTAACCTCCAACCTTGTCCAGTGGGCCAGGCTGTTCCCAGCTCCAGCCACTTCACTGAGGGCTTGTGCCCCAGACACCTCAGGCCAAGCTGCTACCTCCTTCTCAAAGAGGACTTCCTTGTCCTCTTCCCTGCTTCTGTTTTGCCCAGCACACACACCACCATTCCCCACACTGAGTAATTTACGTATTTATTTGTTTACAAGCTGTCCCACCTACTCTGCCCAAAATGCACTCTGCAAGGATAAGGGGTAGTTGTCCTTTTTTTCTCTGCTCTCTCTCCAAGGCTTGGTACATGGTGCAAAGTGAGTTAATTAATCTTGTAGATGGAGGAAGGGAGGGAAAAGGGAGGGGAGGGGAAGAAAAAGAAGAGGAGGTGAGGAAGGGGAGGGAAGGGAAGGGGAAGGTGGGGAGGAGGGGAGGGGAGAGGAAGAAGGGGAGGAGAGGGGGTGGGAAGGGAGTGAGGGGGGAGGCGGGAGGGTGGGTGGAGGGAAGGGAGGGGAGGGAAGAGGGGGAGGGAAGAGAGGGAGGGAAGAGGGGAGGGGGAGGGGAGAGAGGGAGGGAAGGGGAGAGGAGGGAAAGGGGAGGGAGGGGAAAGAAGGAAAGGGGGAGGAATAGGGGAAGAGAGAGGGGAGGAAAGGGAGAAGGGAGGGAAAGGGAAGGAGGAAGAGAGGGAGGAGAGGAAAGGAGGGAGAAGGGAGGGAAAGGAGGCGGGAAGAAGGGGAGGGGAGGGACAGGGGAGGGAATGAAGAGTCAGCATTGGCCCTAGGCCCAGACACAGGGTTTCTGATGGGACCAGGCACTCATTGTCACCATAGGACACAGACAGGAAGTGGGGGCTGCTGAAGCAAGGTCCTTCAGCTCTGGAGCAGGTGTTGGAGGGCAGGCGAGAGTTGGTGAATGCTGCCCAGGCCCACTGCCTGACAGAGAGGGGTTACCAGCTCCCTTGCAAAGCAGGCAGGGGTCTCTGCCCGGAGTTCAAAGAAGAGGGATGAATGGGAGGGACAGGGCATAAGGTGTAGGAGACAAACTTTTCCTGAGAAGTTGTCAGCCTGTTAAGAGAACATAGGTGTCAGACCCAGGGCTCTGCTCATGTGTGGCCTCTGTGTCCAGCATAACACCCAGCCAGGAAGGACTCCATCAGGATGTGGACGGGTGGCTTATGAGGGGAGACGCATGGCGAAGACATAACCCACAGCATCACCTGGCACCAACAGACCCGCTGGCCTCCCCCATCCGCTACCCATGTGGCCCGGCCTTTCCCTTGAGAAACTCTGGTCACACGGAGCCCTGGTCTGGCCCTCCCTCAGGAGCTTCAGCCCCAGGCCCCAGGCGAGGGTCCCTACTGACTGCACAGAGGGGCAGGACCTGCAGGCACAGTTACCTCCGGTGGGTGAGGAAACTCCCATTGGCGTGGCCAGAGCCGTCACAGCCCGGGGTAGGGCAGGTCGGTCCTTCGTTCTTCAGGGACTTCCAGGAGAATGATGAGCCATTGAGGGAACCTTCCTTCTGCCTGCGGGCGGCCAGTGGGCAGCCGGATGCGCTCCTGTGAGAGGCGTATTTCCCGCTGATGTGACCGAGCCCCACACAGCCTGGAACTGGGCACCTGGGTACAGAAAGGCCAGGATGAGTACAGGGGCGAAGGTTTGGGAGGAGAAGCCTGGAGACTCTCTCAAGCCAGACACGAGGGAGCCCAACATCACACGTTAAAGGGCTTCTGAGTGAGGCAGGGAGGGCAGCTGAGGTCCTGGAGCCTCAGGGAAGAACTGGCCCTTCCGGGCTAAATGTGAAGACTGCAGGGCCATGCTCCCTCTTCCGCCTTCGTGGCTGGGGTCTCCGCAGCCACCTTCTTTCCGTGCCCTGCAGCAGCCATGACCCTGGGCCCAGGGGCTGCTGTCAGGTTCACTCCAAGCCTTGCTGCTGGAGTCACTTGTGTGTCACTCAGCAATGTGGAGCCATGTTGTCAGCTGAGACCACTCAGAGGCTACTCCCTGGGAGCTTGCATCAAGCATAGGCCTGGGGGCCTATGGGGATCACGAGATCCCCATAGCAGGTCCCCTAAGCAGGGGAGCTCAGGGACAGCAGGGGCCTGTCACCCCACAGCCTCCCAGACTGAGGCCAGTGCAATCAGGGGGCAATGCCCATAGATGTTGCAGCTTTGCCACAACTGAGATCTATGTTCTAGAAGGAAGAACACAGACCTCACGTGGGGGAGACTCGCTAGGATATCCCGTAATCACTCCTGCCTGAGGCTGGCCTTAAATGGTGTTTTCTTTTCCTTTGTTCTGGGTGTTCCCGGAGAGGGATAGAGGCCCTTATGAAAATAACATAAATTCAGATTGGCAAATGCCTTGGGCACAGTGTGGGTCAGAGACAAACAGGACAATGCAGAGGGCCTAGGCCCATGACCTGAGTGTCTGTCCCCACTGCCTCAGAGAAGGACCTGGACCAGGACTTGGGGATCTGAGGGACCACGTCATCCAGGAACCCACGCCAAACCCAGGACAAGATCTTCAATCTGCAAGGCTCATTCTTATCTCTCCGTAAATGAAACTCATCCAAATTACTATTTGTCACACATTCCCTGTGTGCTGCTTACCGGCAACACAAGACCCCAAGAGAGGTCACCGTGGCTCCATTTACGAGGAGACTCATGGGCATACAGGGAAGTTACGGTCAGCACAGGAAGCGCTCGGGAGGACAGTAGCAGGGGGCAGGGGCAGTGGCAGAGGCTCCTGCCGTAGGGGTGAGAGGGGGCTCAGGGCTGCGCTGCTCAGTGGAAGGTCAACAAGGCCTGGACAGGGAGGGTAGTGTCCGGCTCCTTGCCCCCACACTCTGGCCTCGTCTCTGAAGCTGCCATTTCGGACCCTTCCCAGCCACCTCGGCCAGGGCCCTGCTTTCTCTCTCTCCACAGGCCCCTCTCTTGGTTCTTTCCCCTTTGTTACTCATCCCACCCACCTAGCCCTCAGAAACTTACAGGACATTCCCTGAGCCAGTCCAAGGTCACCTCATCCCCGTCCAGAGCGGAGACACTGCCAGGGGCCCCTATGGGGACTTTGGGAAGTTCATATTCAAGGTCCAGCCCCCCTCTGATGGGGATGGCCTCCCAACCATGGGACCCTGGGGGACACCTGCACCAGGCACAGCCTGGCTGGCAAGAGGCACTGGCCAAATGGGAGGTGGCTGGCTGTTCAGTTACTCTACACAGTCGAATCTGAATTATTACTATTATTATTATTATTATTATTATTATTATTTTTGAGATGGGGTCTCGCTCTTATTGCCCAGGCCGGAGTGCAGTGGCACGATCTTGGCTCACTGCAACCTCCGCCTCCCAGCTTCAAGCAATTCTCCTGCCTCAGCCTCCCGAGTAGCTGGGATTACAGGCGCCCGCCACCACGCCCAGCTAATTTTTGTATTTTTAGTAGAGATGAGGTTTCACCATGTTGGCCAGGCTGGTCTCAAACTCCTGACCTCAGGTGATCTGCCTGCCTCAGCCTCCTAAAGTGCTGGGATTACAGGCATGAGCCACAGCGCCTGGCCCAAATCTCAATTAGTTTTACTCCCTTTCTTGCAAAACGCTACTCGCCTTCATCAAGGGAAACTGTTTTTGTTCCCTGGAATCGCATACATGGAGAGGATTTCAGATTTCAGGTACGCTCTCTTTCTCACAACACCTGGTGTGGAGACTTTCAAGCTATCAGGGACATCATGTTGAGAGGTGCTGGGGCGGGGGCGGGGCAGACACTGAGCTGGTGAGGCCTCTCTGTGCTTCTTGGGTAAGCTAGTGTTTCCTGTCACGTGTTGAGGGGCAGAAGCCGTGTGTGCCAGTGACATGAGAAACATGGCAGGACCACGGGCCAGAGGTGCGTTTCATTTGTCGGGTGTCTGTGTGGCCAGGGGCAGCGTGGGCTCCCCTCCAGGGACAATGGGCAGGGCAAGGGGAGCATTCACCTCTTGACTCCCATGCTGGAACCTCCGCAAGACTTTTATGACCAGTTACAAAGCTGTGGCAAAGGGATTTACCACCAAGTGCCTGATGTGACTTAATTTTAAATAGTGCAGGCAGGAGATGTCATAAAAAGGACTCTTGCACCACCAGGCTCTCCAAATCACAGCTCATGCATGCTGACAAAATCCCATCCCTCAGCATGACCTGACGCATCCATTCAAGTTTCTGCTTTGATATGCATCTGTTCAAAGATGCTAGGCAATTATAAATGCAGTTAAAGTTTATGGCTGGGAAGGAACCCTGTAAAACGGAGGTGTTTAGTAGTCAGGTTCCCTCTGCCATGGCGCCATTAGGAACTTCATCTATCCTGCGAATGCAGGATAATGTGTTTCTGAAAGTCACAGTCTCCACTTGGCTAAAGAACTCTTTTTTTTTTAAAGCTAAGTTGACAGCACATTAGAAAGGAAAACCATTTTTCCTGGTTAATTTGAAAAATGCTGATCTTGATTTTAATCATTTGCAAATGCAGCACAATTCACTTATAATATCCCTGCCAGCAGGATCCTTGCCAAATCCATAAAGGTGTTGCTCTTATATGATCATAGGCAAATTCCTGGATTCTCAGGGGCAAAATGCTTTTTATCCACCTCAGCATTTAGTGTGCGACCTTCATAGTACTAACAACCATAAATTTTACATTGTTAATTTAGCATTCATTACAGTTTTACAGTAAAAATTAAATAAATAAACAAGCCACAGCCTATTACACCAAACAGCTGGTGGGGCCATCCCCTTCTGAAGGATGTGATGTTGGTCAGTTAGGTTCCTCCAGTGTGGCCAAGCAGATGTTTGGGCACAGCTGGAGCAAACTACCAGGAGGAGCAACCCAATCTCAGGCCAAGTTGCCCCTCCCCGGGGGTGAGGTCTGGCTGCTCTTGGCCCAGCAAGTAACACAATCAGGGCAACCTGCTTCCTGTGGGTGTAGTAGGGCCCTGTCCCGACCAAGCCAGCCCCGAGGCCCTATCCCGACCAAGCCAGCCCCGAGGCCCTGTCCCGACCGAGCCAGCCCCTAACCCTGGGCAACAAGGTGTCCAGAGCCATCATTTCCACTGCTCACCTGCTGGGGAACCCACTACCCATTTTGCCAGATGTCAGCTCTGAAAGTACCTCAGTCCTGGGCAAAATGGCCAGTGGGTCACCTGGTTTGAGTCTGTAGCAAAGCATTCCCCCCACCTAAAAGTGGGCAGTGCAGGGGACCCGTTCCCTATTGGAAGAATAAGCTTGCAAGGACACAAACCCCCACCGAGTAGGATAACACACAGTCAGGGTTCACCTATAAGCCCCACAAAGACACGTGGGCCCCCACCCTGCCCCAGTGAGAAGAGCAATAGAGGAGAATCTTTTCTCCTCAAGGACTTGGGTCACTTAAGGCCCAGGATGTCCTCTTTCCTTCACCCAACAGTGTCTGGTTCCCAGTTTAGATCCTCCCGGCTCTCTCCATCTACCAGCTCTCTGCATAGGTGTGTGGGTGGACGGACACATGGGATTTGGAGCTTCAGCGTCGTTCTAACCACCCTCTCCTCCTTGATTCCTGCATCTCACCTTTCCTGCCAGACAAATTCTGCAGGTTGCAAGGCCCTGGGGCCCACTCCCAGGTGGCCCTAAGACATAGGCAGAAGGGTGCTCTGCCTCTCCCAGCCCCGTCAAATACTCCAGACCTGAGAAGCCCGGAGGATCTGGCACCCATGCCCTCCACGTGACATCCAGGGTCATATCTTCATAGGTATCAACGTGTAGTGTGTGAGAGCTTCCAGAAAAACGAAAGAAACGAGAGTTGGCATTGATCAGTTAGGTGACCCGTTGTATTAATGAAAAGGGAACCTAGTAGGAGTTTTTTACATCATAAAACACAGGAAAATCTCAATTCTGCAAAGCAATGAAAGAGCCAGCATGGCCCAACGTACTTCATCAGCTCAGGGTCCTCCTTGTCGTCCTTGGTGGGTGCCACCTTGACTCCACTTTTCTTTGCACGAGGGCAGCCGGACAAGCTGATTTCGAAAGAGGAAAAAAGGCCACTTTAGTGCTAGAACCGCAGCTTCTCACACCCGTTCATCTCATCCTCTCCCCTCAAGCTCTGTGACCCCAGGTTGGGGTGGGAGAGAGTGAGGGCAATTGATGGATCAATAAGAAGCAGAATCCACAGACACAGCCTTCACACGAGGCAGCAGGGTTGGGAAGGAGAGGCATTACCACGAGCCCCTAACCCTGACCCCTTGTCTTTTTATCTTACTGCAGAGGGCAACCTAATCAGGTTCTGGAAATGGCAACAATTCAGATTAAAGAGATGGAAATGGACTCTAGCTGTCAGCAACATTAGTGTCTTCTAATCTTCATCTAAGGAAGAGATTCCCTACCCACCCCTGGGGCCCAGGACCTGAGGGTGTGGCAGCTCACCTCCGATGTGAAGCGTAGTTCCCTGTGATGTGGCCAGAGCCGTCGCAGCCGGGCGTGGGGCACCTGCAGAGGGAAGCAGAACTGGAACCAGAGCCCGTGAAGACGTTTAGCCCCGGCCCAGAGCCCTGGGACCCCCAGAAGAAAGCCTTCTGGGCTCAGCCCTTGAGTGGGCCCACCCACATTCCCTTGTCTGCAGAGGAGCATCACCGATGTTCACCCCAGCTGCCGACTGCCAGCAACAGGGGTCTGATGCGATCATCTCAGGGGTTCAGTACTCTGCTCCCCCGTCTCCCCGAGGGAGACCAGGAAGTCTGAGAGGAGAGCAGCCAACTGCTGCTCCAGCATCGGTTTATACCCAGACACCAAACCTGGGCACTGGGACAGGCCTATAGGGTCCACTGCAGCCAAGGACACGAAGGGCTCCCAGCTTGGACTTCTGTAGAGTCCAGGCTGGACTAAAGGCATTCAGAGCACATCTGAGCCATAACTTGAAGCAGAGCCTAAGACCAGTTCATCTTCTTGGACGGGCTGGGAGCTTGCCCTCACAAAGGGTTGCCACCATGGGCTGGTAAATGAACAGAGGCCTTTTTGCACACCTGCTGCAGAGCAGATGGCGCTGGCCGTGCCAGGCCTGGCTGTTGTGTAGCATAACTGCAGAGTTCACACAGCCAGTGGCTTACAGCAGAGAGTAAGGAGGAGAAACACAAAAGTCCTACTTTACACACCCAAAACTATTTGATGAATGTATCACATAAGGTGGTACAAAGTTCCACTTTAATATTACAAGCACGGATGTTATTTTCTTCCGAATGTCCACTGAGGAAAAAATATGTGAGTTCCTGCTGATGTTAGACAGTGGGAGGAGGTGACCCGATTCTGCGGGTAGATCCATCCCCCGTCAGGCCTGCTCTCTGCGCCTCACCCCTCCCGACCCCTGACCCTGCAGGAGCCAGGCAAGAGTTCAGGGCTTGTGTCCAGATCACCTGCTGCTCAAAGGCACTTTGCAGTGGCACTCAGACCCCAGGGAGGACGTCTCACTTTCCCTGCTGCTGGTCCTTCCTCACCGGAGTCTTCCACCAGCACATCTGACATCCGGCCACTGGGACAGGACATCTCCTCGCTTGGAGGA
Source organism: Pongo abelii (assembly GCF_028885655.2). NCBI lineage: Eukaryota > Metazoa > Chordata > Mammalia > Primates > Hominidae > Pongo > Pongo abelii. Next base: position 68,682,714 of record NC_072006.2, on the reverse strand, counting down.
AGATGAAGCCGGGCACAGCCTGGCACCCAAAGGGCTATGGTGGCACAGCAGGGCTGGCCCCACCTCTTGCAACCTTCTCTTCGGCCCCTAGGAGTTTTCTTGGGGTGCCCTCCTGGGGAGTCTCAGGTTCCTTCATCCTTGCCCTGTGGGCCACACATTGGATACCTTGCTGGCCAGCCAAGAGAACTGAAGATGGCCTGCCTCTCCTTCCTGGGTTGGCAGCTGTTCAAGTGGCCACTTGGGGCTCCAGCTCCTTGTCTCAGTGGCAGGAAAGCATCAGGTAGAGCTCAGGTTCAGTGCGGTGGGCAAGTGGCCACTCAGGTGGCCAGAGTGACAGACCCACAGCAGCTCCAGGCCTCGACGAGGATAAGCACAGCATTGGGCTGTGAGTGGCATCAACAGCAGAGGAGATACTCCCCGATGGCATCTGTGAGTGAGTCTCAGGTGGGGGTATAACCCCCAAGGGGCTGGCAGGTACCTAACACACAGGTGGGGCCATCCTGCAGTCCTCACTAAGGCCCGATTCAATGGCTTTTCTCAAGAGTCATGTCCAAGAGAGGAAAGTACTCACGTAGTCAGAGGAGCAGGTGTCCCCTCTGAAGGCCCCTTATGGCCCTGCGGACCCTCAGCGTCAGCTGCAGGAATCTGGAGCCACCTCCACCCCTCCCACCACCTGCTTCTGAGTGCCCCATCTGGGCAGAAGGGAACACTGTGTCTGAGGGGCACCCTCTGCCTTGGCAATACACGCCGGGTCTCACCTCTCTAAGCCCCATCCCTGTGCTGTGCACAGGCATTCCTCACCCTGCACAAAGGCTGTCATGCCCTGGCAGGTGTGTGTGGTTGCAGCTCAACTCCTAACACAAGATGAGCTGAGTGGCCCGAGGCAGCCATGTCCTCGCAGCCCTTGACCACATCAGACACACGGGAGGGAAGAGTGAGCGCCCTTGGGACTCACTTAAAACACAAAGCACGCATCATCCGACTCCGCGGCAGTCAGGTGTGGACAGGGAGGTCATGAAAGCAACCTCGTTTGTCCCAAGGCCACCTTCACCCATGGCTGCCACAAGGCTGATCAGGAGGAGCCAGCACCCGAAGCCGCCTCACACGGAAGGTGGCAGAGAGCAAGGAGGTTGGGACACCGGGACACGTGGCGGGGTGAGACCACCATCGTCCCAAGCTCATGCAGTGATCAGAGGGAGGAGAGGAAGTGGCCTCCCATAGAAAGGCCCCTGGGGGAGACTGGAGTTTCTGAAGGAGCCTGGAGGCCTTGGCTGCCTGCCCAAACCCTGCTGATGCTGATGAGTGGTTCACTTTCACACAGGGGAGGCTTTTGGTCGTTATTTCTAAAGAAGTTTGGCGTTAAGGTTCTTCACAGGCTCTTAGTCTTAAAAAAGCACTAACTCTCCCAGACGGCCATGTCTCCAGGCCCGAACTGTGCCAAGCTCCTTTCATCCGCCCGAGCATCCACTTCACAGGACAGAAAGGACGTGGTGACATTTGGGGCCACTGAGTGCCGGCAGCCATATTTCTCCTCTTAAATTACTCAGGCCCAAATGGGAAAAACCATGGAAACTAATCATGGAAAAGAAAGCATAATTGGGAAAGGAAAAAGGAATGCAAGAAAGATGGCAAGAGAAGAAGGAAAGAGGGAGAGAGGACAGTCCCAGAAGCTGCAGGACTGAGTGTTTCCTGGGTTTCTAGGACTAGACGAAGTGGGCGGCAGAATGAATGAATAAGTCCATGTGTGAAGCTGCTGTGGTGATCTAAGCCTCAGAAAATATGTATGTTGAAGCTATTAACTTCCAGGAAGGAAACTGAGACGGTGCACCCCACCCTGTGGGAACTGAAGGGCCTGATGACACACTCCTCCTGGCTGCTGGGGCCAGACCAGCCTCCAGAGAGGAACAGAGACAAGCTGCTGGTGGGGGCTCTGGGAGACCTAGAGCTTTCTGTCCAGCTCTGAGCCAGCTAAGGTCCCTAGAAGCCTTCAGCAATTTCATTTCCTCATCTTAGAGGCACCAGTGCCCGGGATCCTGTCTGGCCCCAGAATGGAATGAGCCAGGGTGTGTTGACCTGGATTCAGGGCCCCCAACACAGAGGCCTGTGGGAGGGAGGGACACCCCTGGAGAGGGGTGACCTGAGGAGACAAGAATGGGACCCCCTTCCTCCAAGGCCTCAGCTCGACTCCGGTGCCCAGGAGGAGCTCCCCATGGCTCAGGGTCACACAGGCTGTGGAGTCACAGCACAACTGGAGGCATGAAAACCAAAGGCAATAACAGTCCCTGACTCCAGCCCCAGGAGGACACTGACTCCTGGAAACCTCTGGGTGCTTGCGCCTGGTTGTGCAGGACTGTCAAGCAGGCTATAGCTGGTGCCTGCAGGGCCTGCCCTGCCCATGTGTTAGGTAGGGGCAGAGAAGTACAGAAGCAGAAACGGGAGAGCCCAGCAAAGAGAAGGCATGAGCATGGGGGGAGGGCATCAGGGCCAAGGCAGAAGCAGCTGGAGCGTGACAGGAGAGCGGATGGCAAGGAGCTTTCTCTTCATTATCAACGTTCAGTTCATTTAGCAAGAGCCGCACAGCCTGTGGCCTGCCGAGCCACGGCAGGGCTTACGTTCCCTGGTTGTTTCTGGGCTTTTCCCAGATATCTAGGGCAGTGAGAAAGCAGGCCCAGACAGCCCTGTCAGGGGTCTTCAGGAGAGGCTGGAGGGTGGGGAATGGGGCAAGAGCAGCGCAGGAGCCTGCAGTGGCCCCTAGCCCCCAGCGGAGAGGCAAACAGCAGAGCTCAGAGCAGGTGCACACAGGCAGAGCAGCCCCAGCCAAGCAGAATCAGCCCCTCCACAGCTCTGCCTCTCTGCCCATCTCAGGAGAGCTGGGGCCAGCTGAGGCTTGGCACCTTGGAGAAGGCTGATTTTGGCAGGAGCCTCATGGAAGGAGAGCAAAGCGAGGGTGCTGCCCAAGAGACAGGAGGTCAGGGAGCGCAAACATACTTGAGGTCAGCAGAGTGGGCAGCCATGAGGTTTCTGAGGCTCTTGTCAGCAAGAGGGCAACCAGAGAGGCTGAAAGAGAAGAGATGGGATATTGGGGTAAGCCAAAGAGGGGGAGCAGAGGAGGAGGAGAGGAGGAAGACCCACCACGAAGCACCCAGGCCAGGCCAGACAGACCCGAGCAGGAGACAAACCTGCGGTGGGAGGCGTAGTTCCCGGTGATGTGGCCGCTGCCGTCACAGCCAGGGGTGGGACAGCTGGACAAAGGAAAAAGAGTGTCAGACCAGAGAGTGGTGTGTACCTGCCCCCCAGGCTGAGCCTGCTCTGCGAGGGCGACTGGTGCCCACTCCTGGCTCACCCACGAGCCAAGCGGTGGCCCCTCCTCCCCTCAGTCCTTGGAGGACAGCCGGTGCCTCTCAGGCTGGAAGTTTCTCCCACACAACTTAACTCAAGAAGAAAAAGTAATCAAATTAAAGTTGAGCTTAAAGTTAGGATGCCTCTGACGCACATGTGCTGCTGTGTGTGCACGTGTAGGTGCCCATGAATATTTAGGCAGGGAGCTCCTTCCCTTTTCCAGGCCCTGAAGCAAGGCCTTCCCTGGATCCAGCCACTCCCAAGACAGCAAGCCACAAGTGTGAGGGTACAAGAGGGGTTCAGGGTGGGGAGAAGAGGGACCCCAGAAATGTACTCTGAGCACATGTGAGAGCTGGATCACCTGTGGAGCAGGTGCCAGGCACAGTCTCTCACAGTCCCCTAGGACAGGTGGCTGGCAATGAAGGTTGACCAGAAGGTCACTGACATCTGACTCATATCCATCAGCAACTCTGTCTATTCCAACCCCGTGAGGACCAGCTCAGACACGCAGCCTCTGGGCCAGCCAGGATGACAGAGTTGAGGGTGGTGAGTCCTAAGGCAGCACATTCCAGGCCTTGGCCATGGAGCCCAGGGCAGAACGTGCCCAGCTGCGGCCTCAGGGAGACGGCCCGGCCTCTGGTTGCCCCGAGGGCTTCCTGCAGAGCTCTCTGAGGAACTCTCCTCCACTCTCCCCACGCCCTGCTTGTCCTGCTTGGTGAGCTCGTCCTGCTTTGTTCTTAATCACTTCTGGAAGATTGCAGTAAAGCCCAGCACAACACAAAGGTGTTGTGAATACTCTGGCTCCTGTCACAGGCTGCCTGGCTCGAGGTGGTCAGGACAGGTCGGGGGAAGCCTGAGCAGACCCGGTCGTCATGGGTCGGGACCAGGGCCTGTTCCTCCCCAGGCCACAGAGGGTCCCCTAGGAGCTGTGCCAGCCAAACAGGGACTTACGTGAGCAGCTCCTTCTTTATGTCCTTGGAGAGAAACTTCAGCTTAAAGTTGGTCAGGGTGACTTCCCCCGGATACTTCCGCTCCTCAAAATTCTCTTCCGACACTTCCTGGTCATCTGCTTCAGAAGAAGCAAAAGAATGGGCTGCTGGCTCTGACTGCAAAAAACCAGCAGGGAGATGTTTTAACCGGCTGGCGGGGAGGCCTGGGCGCCCAACCCAGTGGGCGAGGGAGAGGGACCCTTCAGGACAGTGTCCACAGAAACATCTCCCGGAGTCTCCTATCTTCTGGATAAGGGAGGAAAACTTAACTCCCCCCAGCAAAACACAGAAGACAACACCCCTGAGGGGCTGGATCCCTCCCCTGCTTCAGCCAGAGCTCCTGCGTTGCCCTAGAAATGAGGAAGGCTGGTGCTGCCCAGTGTGGCAGGCTCCTGACACCCTCCCTGGCCTCAGATGTGTGAGTCCCCTCCGCCACGTCACTCCGCAGCGTAAACATCAGGATACAGTTCCCTTCAGAGCCAGGGATGGCACTCAATAGACAGCAGGCACTAAATAAGTGTTACCGAAATGCCATGAAGATGAGATGGCACAGCGAGGGTAATAACATACAAATTACGACAATTGCAGTAACCTTGAAACCACCTGGCCCGACACTCCCACCAGTGCGATGCCTTGACCACAGCAGGTACTTGATAAAGGCCTCAAACTGAATGCTGGGTATGGAAAGCTCAGTGCTGTGGACACAGGTAAGCAGGGCACAGTCCCTCCCACGGAGGGGCCAGGGGTCCAGGAAGGGTCAGAAGGCCAACATTCTGCAGGATGCTTTAACCAAAGCTCAAAACCCAGTCCTGACAGGCACTCGCATGTGTCCCAGGCAAGTGGCTCAGGCTCTTGGGGCCCAGGTGCCACTCTTTCCAACTTGAGATAACAGCAGCCCCTCACAGGGTTTTGGGGGTCAAATGAGGAAATGCCTGTGAAGCCCACAGCCCAGCATAATAACAGTTCGGATAATTGGACCTTGTTGTGGGTTCCCAGGCTGCTCCTCTATAAAATGGGGTGACCTGAGGGCAGTGTGAGGACCAGTAAGGAAGTCTGGCTCCCACTGAGGCTGGATTATGGAGGGGGCCTGATCCAGCCCCCACCCTTCATAGGGGCCTAGCCCCACCCCCCTCATTCCTCCTTGAGAGTCTGGCCCTGCTCCTTCCACAGGGACCCCTTCCACCTCCTGAGGGGCTTTAGGGGAGGAGAAGGAGAGGGAGAGGGGCCTGCTAGTCTCACACATGCCGCTGGTGCCGCCTGGACCCTGGGCTGCCCTCACATCTGGACTTTGCTCTTCAGGACACACACCTCCTTGGGAAAAAGCCCAGAATTAGCTGGCCTCTGAGGGTTCTTCTTTCATACGTTTTAAGGGACAACTAAAAACGAAAGGATCCCCTGCTTCCCAGACCACAGTTCCACAGTGCCAGGTTGGTCCTGGTCTCAGGGACCTAGCACTGCCCACCATGGGTGATCCTAAGCCCAGGTCCTAAGCTCTCTCGCTGGCTCTGCCCCTACCTGGACAGCAGGTCAGCTCTGCAGGGTGATGGGAGGCTCAAAACCCAAGAAACCTGAGCTGTTCCCCAATCAACTCCTGGGATCTGAAAGATGCGTTTCTCCTCCCCATGCCTCCTCAGTGCCCACATTGGTACTGGACACCATGCTCTACAGGGGTGAGAAGACCACCTCCTTCTTGACAGACAAGGGCACAGCATGACCCTGCTGCTGAAAATCCCACCCAGAGGGTGAGCCCCTGAGTCCCAGCTGCTCAGAAGATGAAGGACCCTTCACAAAAAGGGATGGCTCCCCGAGGCTCTTCCAGAAGCCTGTGAGGAGGAGCTTCCTTGAAAAGCCAATATCACAACAGCCTCAGGCAGGGCAAGCTGGCTGCAGCCGCCTGACTGCTTGCCCAGGCGCCTGCACCCACCTCCTCAGGTTCCTCCTCTCTCAGGAGGCTAGGCTTGGTGTAGTCCAGGGGCCGGTCCCACTCATCCTGGCGGGAGGCCTGGCTGGACTGGGGAGAGGTCATGGAGCTGCTGGGGGCGCTGGTGCTGCTCTGGCGCTGGGAGGCGTCGGGAGACTTCACACCGGGGCTGCTGCTGCAGCTGCTGCTGCTGGGGAAAGCATTTTCTCGTTTGCGGTGTTTGTGCATGCTCAAGTCCAGGGTTCCATTTTCGTCTACCTCAATATCCACAGACTGCAATTGCAAAGGTGAAATCTGTTAGCGATTCCAGCCCCTTCCCGTGTGTGCCTTCTGGTCCATTTGAATCAAACGTACAGAGTCCAGAACACTGGTTCCCATAGAAGGAAGCAGAACAACAGGGATAGACAGGCAGTGAGAGGGAAAAATCCAACTGCCATTTCCTGATTTCCCATGAACGGGGCCCTAGAATTCCTCTTGCCTCCCAACAGCATAAAAACCAGTCCCTCAGGACATGTCATAAACATGGGTAAGACTAGGTCCTCTGAGCAAGGAGAGTGTGTCAGCAACCACAAGACTGTGGGAAACACATGTGAACAGGGCATGTGCACCGCCCTGGAGTCAGAAGGAAACACATGGGCACGTGTGTGCACCACCCTCAGGCTCAGAGGGAGACACGTGGGCGCATGGTGTGTGCACAACCTAACACGTGGAAACTTGTGTTCACAGCCCTTGGTCCCCCTTCGCTCAGCACACTAGGTTCTCTTGGTGGACCCATCTAAGCTCTGCAGGCCTCAGGGCCATGGCCAGGAGGGAGAAAAAGTTAAGAATGAGAATTGCCAGCTAGGCACAAGCCATTCCTAGGGACATTTTGTGCAGAGAGCAGGTGGGCCTGACTGCAAATTCCACCAACTCACCTCTCCCAAGAAAGGCTCCGTAGTGGACATACTAACCTTGCTGGGGAGGTCCTGTGGCTTCGTGCTGAGGTTCTCAGGCATCTCCCAGCAGCGCGTGGAGAGGTTCAGGATGGCAGTGGCAGCCATGTGTGCAGCCTCGGCGTCGTGCGAGTAGTCAAAGCCTGCAGAAGAGGATGAAGTGCTCCTCACATAACTACTGGAGGGGCTGTGCCTGGGGGAAGAGGCCTTTGGGAAAGGTTTGGCTGCAAAAAGGGAACAACACCAGGCTGATATAAAACTTGAAAAGAGGCAGCAATGCAGACAAGTCAGTGGGGAGGGGGCACTTTGGGAGGGATGGGAGGGCCCAGGGCACAGCTATGTGGAAGTGGGCCAGGGGCTTGGCCACCCATCCCAGTCCCAAGTCCTCACACACCTCACTCCCACCCACACTCCTCCAGGGGACTGAGGAGACAATCTTGTTTCTGGCTCAGTGAAAATTTGGGCAAAAGGAGTAAAAGCCTCCAAGACATTCCAGCAGCCCTGATATTTCAAACAAAAATAACTTGTCTATCAGAAACTGAAGCATTCTGTGAATAGGATGAGTGTTTGCCATATCACCCAAATAGGAAAATTTTGTCACATCATCTCAAAAGGGTGTATCCATATTTAGGCTGACTTGGTGTCCCCAGTAACCGTCACTGCCTTAAAAAAGTAACATTATTGCTCAAATGAACATGACAAATGAAGGCACGGAATGTTATCTTTTCCAGTAATTAATTGTACTGTAGCTGCAAAATCACTCTTATGCACAATGTTCTCAGCAATCACGATGTCACCAGTATATCCAGAAAGGTCTAGATATATTGGAAAGCTTATCGTGCGGTCCCCCTCTCCACTGGCACCATTGCATTCCCTCATCCAAGTAGGCACGTGTGCCTGGAGGCAGGAAGTCCTCCATCCTAAAGAGCAGGTTCTGTCAAAGTTAGGAAGAGAGGCTCACACCCCACTGGCAGCCACATCAATCAGTACTTTTATTATTCTCATGTAGGAAACTCGTCACGTCATGTTTGGGGCTGACAACATCTGCCACGAGACACCACTCCCAATCTCATGTGTACACTGAATGCTTTTCCATTTCACATGCACTTCCAGGGCTAATGGGCTTATTCCACAAATTAGGGCAGGAAGTGACAAGACAAGACAGAAAGGATTGTTCTTAAAGATTTATAGGAATGATTTTTGTCAGTACAATTATCCAGAAAATTTGTTACTAATGTCACAGATAACACATTGTATCCAGTAAGATGGTCTCCACCAGGAGAGCAATGGCTTCCTGCCAGGGCACTGGGCCCAGCCCCGCAGTCATCTGGCCCCACCCAGCCCACAGTCTGACCCTCCCCAGAGGCAGTGCTGGGAAATGGACAGCCAGCTGCACTGGGATTAAACAGGTAGCATGAGGACAGTGGGGAGAGTGGCATCTCCCAGGGTGAACTGTGTTGGTGGAGTTGCTCTGAAGTCTTTGACACACACACCCGTAACAGATCTGCATTTTGTTTCACAAATAATTAGGAGACACATAAATGTTAATGGTGAACATGAAGGTGGCAGCAGGAGTGAGATGCAGGCCCCAAGAAAGCTACCACAGTGCCCACTGGGACAGCGAAGACCTCCAGCCTGCATCGTGGTCCTCCCATGAGGGTAGAGTTTCCCTCCCTAGTAGCTCCTCGAGAGGGTCCCTCCTCCACTGCCCCTTGAATCCTGCCCCTCCCAGGAGCAACACAGAAGAGAAACAAGAACAATTATCCCCAACTTACATTGAAAGGCTTTAGGTGAGGTTTCGCTGGTCTGAATCTTTGGGGCAAGCATGCGTTTGCCAAAAACCTGAGCATCGAAACTTGCGTAGTCAAAGGTGACCTTGGAGAACTTCTCCAGCTCCTTGGCCAAGTTGGCCCTGGGTGTGGCAGGGGCCACGTTGGGCCGGTAGCTCCCATATGGAGGGACCTCGAGCTGCTTCACGAAGCACATGGGCCTGGGGTGCAGTACAGGGATGCACAGCCAGTGAGATGGGACCTGGGGATTCCGTGCCACCCTCCCCAACCCCAATCCACAGCCCAGGCAGGGGCCTCACAGCGTCTGGTGAGGAAGGAGACTCAGGAAGACACTCCCCCTGCATATTCCACTACTAAAGCTGGGCAGAGTTCCACCTCCCAGGGTCAAGGGCTCCCAGAGCAGGCTGCAGGGAGGAAGCAATAGGACCCTCAAATAATCAATGGCCTGTCCTGCTGACAGCATCAGCTAGAGGAGGGCCTAAGATTTTCCCCAGAACTTAGGAGAGCAGGTTTCAAACAGCTCAGCTACAACTGGAGTGAGTATCAGGCAGGGCCAAAGAGTAGCATAGCCCAGGACAATAGCAAGACACTCCAAGGCAGCATAACCTAGAACTCCCCAGCAAGGAGGAAGCTGAGGAATCTACAGGAGATGCTAGTTGTATCAGGTGCATTTCTGAGGAGTGACCTCAGGGCCAGGCCTGACCCTTCTTCATTCAGCCAGGGACTCAGCCCTCAGCTGCCCTCTTCTTAAAGCTGTGTTGAGGTGGACCCTCAAGGAACTGTTGGAAGGGTTAGCAACAGCCACGAAAAAGCTACTGCAAGCATTCAGTTCACTGCCACTAATGCTCTTGGAAGACTTCAGGATTTTACATGCACAAAAGATGGCATGAAGAAACTGGCATAGAAGGCACAGGGGCAGGAAGACTGGTGGTAGACACTGGTGACCACACAGGCACAGAGGGGCTTCTGAACCTGGCAGCTCAGAGAAGAGGAGATCCTAGCAAGCAGCCATGGCTTTCTTTGCTCCTGTCTGGACGAAGCAATGACTTCAGTCTGGAAAGTGTACAATCAGTGGAATTAAGAAGGAGCTGACAATGACAGCCTCCAAGGTGCTGGGTGCTATGAGAACTTAAGTGTGGACTAAGAACAGAGCCCAGCACAGAGGACCGCCAGGCCAGCCCTGCAACCATGACCAGCTCTGATGGGCCTGGAAGAACTGAACACTACCAGGACGTGGGTGTGTTCTCCTTCTCCAGGAAGGGTGGGAGCCCCAGGATGGACCCTGGCCCCGGTGGCAGTTAGAAAAGTTGCAAGAGTGAGGCCAGGAGGGAAAAAACTAACTTTAAACTTAACATTGGGTCAGGTGTGGTGGCTCATGTCTACAATCCAAGCACTTTCGGAGGCCAAGGCAGGTCTCTTAAAGCCAGGAGTAAGAAACCAGCTTGGGCAACATAGTGAGACCCTCTCTACAAAAAAAATAAAAAAATAGCCAGGCACAATGGCACATCTGTATTCCTAGGTACTCGGGAGGCTGAGGTGGGAGGATCACTTGAGACCAGGAGTGTGAGGTTATAGTGAGTTATGATTGAAACCACTGCACTCCAGCCTGAGCAACAGAGTGACACTCTGCCACTAAAAATAATAATAATAATAATAAGCTTAACATTGGTACCACCGTTGATGGCTTCCTTGACCAAGGCTTCAGTCAGAATCTGTACACTTATTGTCCACGATGCCAACGAAGCTTTGCAAAGCCTGTCCTCACACCCCAAAGTTCGACAGCCGGAAACGTGGGCTAGATAGAATCAAAAGGGCCTAATGGGAGGCCTCCTCCACCCTAGCCACAATCTCTAGCGTTCAGTGAATATTCACCATGGCCTGAGGGCGGCCGAGTGTCAATTGAGCCTCATGAGCGACTTAGTTTGTTGTCCTACTTTTATAAGTGAACAAACTGAGGTCATAGTCCCAGGGAGTGCAGTCTCCAAAGTTGGAGCCTGTTTGACACCCCTGCCTGGCCTCACACGTGGGCCAAATCTGCGGTTTGACATTTTATCGGTGATTTAGATCAAAGAGGGAAAGGATTGAATTAGCAACTGACAGGAAGCTGGAGGGAACAGCAAATAAGTTAGAGGAAAAAAGCAGCTTCAAATCATTGTGAGAGCCAGCTGGTGGAAAGCAGCCTGCTGGGACCTGCAGGGCTGAAGATGCCCGTGTGTGGGATGGCAAGCATGCCCATAGAGCAGGAAGGCAAGTCTCTGTCCTCTGCCCAGAGATCCCACGTGTGGGAATTGCACCTTCAGAGGAACCCTCTGGAGCAGACCAGGGAAGAGTCTGGGTATGACACAGCCCAGCTGAGCAGCAAAGATCATCTGGCTGGGACTTTGCCAATTATGTGCCAGGAACGGCCGGGGTCAGGTGGGCCCTGAAAGGAGGCGGACGGTGGAAGGGGCTATGCAGTCATTCACACTCACCCCAGCCGGGGTCTCCTACACTCTTGTCTGGTGAGACAGATATGGAACAGGGGTCTGACAGCCGGGGAGGAGGAGCTGTGTGTGAGTTCTAGTTCCTCACGGAAGTGGGGAGCAGGGTGTCTGCAGGTGAAGACAGGAGCAGTGCAAGTGTCCTCTTCGACAGTGGGTACCATGGTCCAAGGGCTCAGCCCCATAGAGGAGAGACTTTGAAGCCAGGCAGGATGGGCAGGGTGGCCTTGGGCAACTCCCTGAGCCTCTGGCCTTGTTTGTGGCACTTACTTCTTAGGGCCACATAGAAGGAGGGGACACTAATGGGACACATTCTGAAAGATCCTTATTGATGAGAGCCAAATCTACACATGCACACACACGTGGACTTGCACGCACATGTAAACATACTCGCACATATGCAAACACAAACAGGCGTGTGAACATGCACACACATGCTCCCACATGTTCACACACACCTACTGCGATCTCAGAACCTCAGGGGCCACAAAGCACTCTGGGGAGCAAAGCCTGCACCCACCCTCTTCCTTGACTTGGGGTCTATCTCTGGGGTCGGGGAGGGACAGGCAGGACCGCCAAGGATTAGTGGCTCATGGTGCTTCCTGGACGTCCGTGGTCCTTGGCTGGTGCAGTCTGCTCTCTCCAGACAGGACCAGCATCTCCACAAATTAATCCCCAAGGGACCTCAAGTGGTCACATCAGACGACTCCGAGGAGGCAGAGCACCATGTCCGAGGCAGAGGCAGCTGTGCGGGAGTTTGTGCTTTGGCTGAGGCACTGGCGAACGTGGCAGACATGAGACTCTGTCCTGTGTGGCTCCAAAACTGCCCTGCAGTTTGCTCCTGGGGGGCCCAGGGCCTGTGCACACTCACATGCATGTACACTCACACACATGCACTCACACACATGCACATACAGCCTGCGGGAGACTGAGAAGCCCCCTGCAGGCATTTGGGAGGCAGCCTCATCAGTTCTGTGGCTCATCTCACTCACCTGAGGATCCGATCGGAATTGGAGCTACTCTTGGAAGGATCTCCTGTCTGCGGCTGCTGCTTCTCATGGGATTTGGCTAATTTTTCGGCGGCAGCAATGGGACACCCAGACAAACTAGAGGAAGGAAGAGGAGGGGTTTCTGAGCCTTCCCCTCCACGCCTGTCCTGTCCTGGGTGTCTGTGTGTGTGGGTGTCTCACGGCAAGGTCATTCAGTTGTGAGAACTCCAGAAGAACTCCAGATGAACTCCAGAGAAGCCCAGAGCTGGTAATAACCCTGTCATTCTGCAGGACAGGGGTTTTCTCTCTGGCTCTGTTCTTGAGCCCTCAAAGTACGAGCTGCCCAGTCAGTTTCTGTTTGGGAACATTCTATGCCAAGGACACACAAAGATGAAATATATCCTAAAGGCCTTGAAAGCTCTGGGCAAAGATGCCTCCTCTGCATGGGTCTGGGAGACAGGCTTGCCCCTCGCCCCCTTCCTCTCCCTTCCCAGCTTCCAGGGCTGGATTCTGCAGGCCTCTCTGGCTCTTGTTCTGTTAGCTGCTCTGGGGCAGCCCAGGGCCCCACTTGGACCACAACCTGGGCACTGACCCTGGATGACTCAGGCCCAGGAAAGTACTCAGTCTAAGACATGGAGGCAGCAGCTTCATCTGTCAGAATAAAGTTAACTGTGAGCTCCAGCGCCGGTCCCTCAGCCAGCCCGGGGAGGTGACGTAATGGGGAATTGGCCTCTTTTCAAATGAAGTGACCTCGAAAGCTCTGGCAGTCCTTTCAGCTGAGCATATGCCTGCTGGGGGAAAGGCATAACCCCCCGAGGCCATGGCCACCCACGGCACTTTGGGAAAGGCTGGGGGAGTAGTCCCCCCTCGCCATAGACCAGTCAACAACTACACCTCGAGGGTGGTCACGAAGCTCCACTTCCACCTGGGCCTCAGGACTCCCACCAAGCAGCCCAGAGCACAGCCCTGGCCTGCCGAGGTTACTGTTCATGTCTGCCCTTTCCACTCAGGAGCAAGAGCCAGTGTGCAGAGGTTTTCTGAATGTGGGTAGGACACAAAGTATTCACCTGGCTCTCCACATGGTCACTGTACCTCTCTTCACAGAGGGTGCATTGCTCGCTCCTCTGCAGGCCGCCCCTGCTCTCTTGGGAGCCCCAGCTCATAGCGGTCAAGGCAGCAACACCACTGGGTGACTGTACCTCCAGTTGCTGCTCTGCCCACACAAAGGCCCCTCACAGCCCAGGTGTGCCCTGACCTTATACCCACTCCTCAGGGCAGCAGGCTGGGAGAAGGGGGGCACACAGGGAGCCCCAGGCAGGCCAGAGCCCCGTCCCAGGTCACAGGCCGAAGGCCCAGGCAGGGACACACAGGCCCAACCCAGGTGCCCTACCACACGTGGAGCCCCCCACCACAGCCCCCACCACAGCCCCCACTGTGGCCCAGCTCAGTCCAAGTACCTTCTGTGTGTGTTGCGGTTGCTGTTCACGTGACCCTGGCCCGTGCAGCCAGGAGTGGGGCACTTCAGCACGTTCTCATGCATGGCTAAGACTGGAAGAGAACCGGGGGTGGAGGGAGCCAAGGCTGTCAGAGAATCTGGGGAGCAGCAGCTGTGTGGGGAGCACAGGCTGAGGAGGGTGCAGGAGCCCTGTCCAAAGGTGCTGCTTGGTAGGCAGGTGGGGGACACAGCAACGCAGGGCAGCTCCAGCCCCCAAGAGCCTGCAGACGCAACTCCCCACCCTCAGCCTGGTCAGGGCGTGCCCCCCCACCACCACTGCGGTCCCTCCCTCCTGCGGCAGAAACCAGACTCAGCTTTAAAACTTTTCATTCTGTAGTTTGCTCCTTTAGATTTGATTTTCACAATTGCTGCTTCTAGCCCAAACATAAGGACAAGTATTTGCTTCCTAAGCTTTCGGAGCGCAGAGGTTGCTGCCAGAAGACCTCTCCCTTCCCAGCTTGGCTGGCACTAGCCTGTCCCCTCCCTTCGATCTGTGACTGTGGGCTCTGACCCGGACTGGCGTCTCTAGGTAGACAAATGGGCTGGTTGCAGGGCCCCAGCCTCAAAGGGCTCAAGTTTGGTCTGAGGAAGTTTGTGGGGGAAAGCGGGGAGATGTAAGGATGAGCACCTGGACAAACCAAAGGGGCAGGTTACGGCCCTGGGCAGGCCACGCCTCCCCATAGACACCACCCAAACGCCACAGAGGCAGCCTGAGCTTCACAGTTAGGGCTAACGCTGCACAGAGCTACTCACTCTCTGGGGGGATCCTATCCTTGTGGGGACAGCCAGAAAGGCTGCGGTGGTGAGGGTACAACCCGGTAACGTGGCCAGTGCCATCACAGCCTGGTGTTGGACACTTGATCTCACGCTTCTCAGCTCTTGAAGGATCTAAAACACACAAGTGACATCAGTTAGGGCCAGGAAGCTGGGTGGTGAGCAGGGAGGAGGCAGGGGTAGCTCAGGAACCCTCTCTCTGGCTGTCCGGAGAGCAGGGAGGTGAGACTGCCCATGAGCTTGAACAGGGACTGGGGCTGGACAGTCAGGAGACCCTGAAGAAACCAGCCCACACTGGCTACCTGTGCGGAAGCCCTGAGGCTGCCCTGACCATCCCAAATAGCAGTGTGTGCAGCGTTGTAAGGAGAACAACCCGGATGGCAGCTGGAGTCCTGTTTCCTCTCTCCTCTGACAGTGTGGAGGCCTCATGGGTCAGCCTTCTGCCTAGAGAGGTCAAGGCGTTTGGCAATATTCCTGCCAGGAGATGTCCTTGGGATTTGACAAAATGAGGAAGACAAAGGAGTTGAGTAACTTATCCAAGGCTGCATGACTAATCTATGCCTGGGCAGAAATTTAAACCCAAATCTCAGTTATTGACCTCATCTAGCCTCTGCAGGTCCAGGCCGGTCACTATAGAGTGTAGGGACCAGCAGGAACACGGAGGACCCTCAGAGCAGAGCTGACATCTCAGTGAAACACCTTTGGACAAGCTGTCCCCTTTGGGAGGGTGCAGAGGTCACAGAGCCAAACTCAGAACTCCCACCTCAGAGGGGGAGGGTCCCAGCAGGGGGCTCCAAAGGGAAGGAGCTCTTGCTCTGCTGCCCCAAGTTCAAAGGAGTCAGACTTCCACCCATGTGGACAGGCAGGGGTGTCCTGAGGAGCTTCCAAACCCATGCCCAGCACCGGCCTCCTGGGCTTGCCGCCCCTGTCCCACGGCCTCTGTCCAGAATTCTCGCGGCATCTGTGCCCCAACATCAGTCCCTTAGAACCAGAACCGCACGTTCACATTGCACAGACACTCACAGCCCAGCTCGGCACTGCCTGGTGTTCTCAGCTTGGCCACCTGTGTCACCTGGGGCCGTGTCCCTCTGGGTCCATGCACTGAAAATCTATTCCTGAAGGCAGGACGCCTTGCATCTGGGTCCTGCTATGTCTGTCCCACAGGTCTGAGACCCTCGAAAACCTGGGCCTAGGGCTGTCACTTGGTGTCTGTGTTCCTCATATGTGTCCCACCAAATTCTGCGCTGATCTGTGCAGCCCAAGCACACCACACCCAGGCTAGTAACCACCCCAGGCCCTTAACACCTGACCCTGAGTCTCACCTTCAGCCTGTGTCTCTTTGTGCCATGGCCCCACAAGGCCGGAGCATGACAGTGCCGACCCAAATCTGGGTCCCCAAAGAGCTGTCCCGCCATCGGGGTTGCCCTAAAGGGTGTCCCCACAAAGCCATTCTTTGGGTCCATCTCACCGTGAAACCATGTCCCCACCTGTGTCCCCTTAGTATCTTTCCCCTGAGCTTGTCTCATATGCCTGGGTGTTCCCAGAAAATATGTCCCTCACGTCTCCACTGACCTGCCTATCATGCCCCTTGAATTACGTCTCACTCAGGTCTGTCTCTCGAGTTGGCAAGTCGGTGTCTCCTGCATTTTTGGTTCCTGGCTCCAGCACCTGAGTCATCTCCCATCCCAGTTCTCTCTCCTTATCCGCTCCCTCCCTGGTCTCAGCTAGCCCTTCCTGGGGGCACTCATTGGAAGAGCACCAAGAACTCCCACTGCCCCCGTCCACCTGGAGAAGAGATGCAGGACTAGACATGGGGAGAAAAGAGGCCGAGGTCAGGGCAGGTCCCTAGTCTTAGGAGAATAGAGGCCAAGTGCCCAGGTGCAGGAGGCCCTCTGCACCAGGCCGGCTGGGTCAAAGCTGGCCTGTCCAAGGCCTGGCCTCCCTGGCATGGCTCACTGAGGGAGCAGCCCCTGGCCAGCCCTGCTCCCCAGGCCCCTGTCCCAAGGAGGAATCCGAGATGGGCAGTCAGCAGAGCAGAGCCAGCCTGTTGTCCATACCCTGACACCCCAGTAACAATGAAGGCCGTAACCGTTTACTCAGGATTCGTCCTCAGACCTCAGCACTCCAGGCTCCCAGCTGCTCCCCAACCACATCAGCTGCTTCCCAGCGGCTCCCCAACCACATCAGCCCAGGCCCAGGCCCCTCCAAGCAGCCCTCCTTGTCTATCCTCACCTCAACATCAGCCACTCAGTGCGCTCAGGGGATGCCTCCCCTATACCCTGCACACTTTAGAGCCAAATCCAGAGACAGATGCAGAGCCAGCGGCAGGCTGCTCCCTCTGAGGAGCAAGGGCACCCCTCACATCTGCCTGCTGGTCTCCACCCCACAAGAGGATCAGGATGACCCAGCATAGCTGTAGGATACAGCGGGTTCTGTCATAGCACAATCCCTGCCACAAGTGTGAGTTGGGGTGGAAGGGACAGGACGGTCCCCACCCTCTCCAGACCCCAGATGCTGCTGTGACCAGTCACTGTGGGTGGGTCATTGTCCCTCCCACCTCCTCTCTCCCACCTGGTTCTTTCTCACACGTCTCCGCTCTGTGTCTCGCTCCAGATCGCTCTATGTAAAGCAGTGTGGGAACCCATTTGCTCAGTATCTGACCACAGTCTGTGTCATGTATTTGTCCTTTTGTCTGCTTTTCTGCCATCCCCCAGCCCCCTGTCCTAGAAGGGCTCTCAGCCTGCATCTGCACACCTGGGGCAGGGGTGAAAGGATGAGTCTGCAGGGCCAGGCCACCCCTGAGCCCTACCTTTACTGTAGTAGCTCTTCCGTACAGTGTCCAGGGGCTTTGCTGCCTTTCCTGGCTCTCCCAGGCCCAGCTGGCTCTGCTCGGCAGGTGGGCAGCCCGGCTCGCAGACTGTGCGCACCTGTTCAGCCTTCAGGGCAATGGCCTGCTCCAGGAGGCCCAGGTTTCCCCGGGTCATCATGTCATGCATCTCCGACTCGTCAGTGACTGTTGACTTCTGGGAGTGGGTGTCCTCATCCTTGTCATCATCCGAGTGGACCTCCACAATAACAGAGTACTCAGGCTTGAGACTGGGTGATTCTGGGCCCCGGAGCTCAGGGGCCTTCTGGGCAGAGGTGTGAGAGGTGTCTTCCTGAAAGATCACATCAGGAGCTGCCTCCTCCTCCTCCTCTTCCTCTTCCTCCTCCTCTTCCTCTTCCTCCTCCTCCTCTTCCTCTTCCTCCTCCTCTTCCTCTTCCTCTTCTTCATCGTCCTCCTCCTCTTCTTCCTCCTCCTCCTCGTCCTCCTCGTCCTCCTCTTCGTGACTCAGGATGCCTTTCTGCTTGCTGGACTCCTCACTGGCTGCATCCTCCAGGGACTGGGGACACAGGTCCTGGGAGCGCTCAGTGGTGACTTCGACGACCTCCTCGGCATCCTCTGGCTGGATGAAGAGGCCCTTTTCACCCTCCTCACTGGCAGCTCCCTCTGTGGCCTCCTGAAGCAGGTGCACAATGCCAGGACCTGGCTTGGCTGCCTGGCCCAAGTCCTCTTCCACCAGGGTCTCTTCAGCAATTTGACCCAAGTTCAGGAGAGAAGTTGCGATGATTCCCTGGTAGCTGCTATAGCTGCCCTTGGAGGAGCCAGTGGGGCTGCCGATGGGGTTGGATCCAAAATGGGACTTGACAGGGCTCCTTCCTGCACAAAATCAAAATCAATATGGGGGCCAGAGAGCACGTGGGAAGACTCCAGGTCTTCAGTCCCCAACACACCCACCACCCGTCCACCTGACCTACCACTCACTCTTTATACGGGAGCCAAGGGGAAACATGAAACTCCAGAAGTGGGGATTTGGTATGGACCTTTCTGTCAACGCTTCTGCCTGAATCCAGAAATCATGGTGAATATATTTTAGGAGGCAGGTCATGGGCCACTGATGTATTTTTTAAACTAAGAATTACTTTGATACTTTTTCTTAATGTTCCTCTCCCATCACGTTTACTTCCCCAAATCAGATAAACCTGCATTGTATACAATGGAGCTTAACCAACAAGTCAGATTTTAAAAAAATAATAATAATTGTTTCAAAATTGAAAAGCAGTAAATAACAATGGGCGCGGTGGCTCATGCCTGTAATCCCAGCACTTTGGGAGGCCGAGGTGGGTGGATCACCTGAGGTCAGGAGTTCAAGACCAGCCTGGCCAACATGGCGAAATCCTGTCTCTACTAAAAATACAAAAATTAGCTGGGTGTGGTGGTGCACGCCTGTAGTCCCAGCTATTCCTTGAACCCAGGAGGAGGAGATTGCAGTAAATCAAGATCGCGCCCCTGCACTCCAGCCTGGGCAACAGAGTGAGACACTCTCAAAACAAAAACAAAACAAAACTAAGATATGGTAGGTGCTCACCACATGCAGGCCCCGCAGGGTTGTCAGCAAGGACGCCTGGGCCAGCACACCCCACAGTGGTAGGAACGGGCCCTGCCATCCACCCACTTCGGAGAGGAAAGTCCAAGCCCAGGTTGACGGCTGAACTCCAGACGCCCTTCTTGATAAGAAAGCAGGAAAATGTGTATCTTTTCTACCTGAGATCTAGGACTATGTTGATTCCACGGGGCAGCACACTCACTCCAGAGCCCCCCAAGGGAGCTGGGGTCGAGGACCCTCTCTGGCTTTGCTTCTAAAATCCATCTCAGACCCCTCCCCACTGCAGAAGCTTGGGGAGTTCTGGGTGAGTGGTGGGGATGGTTGGGGGAGTGGACCTTGGGCCTCGTCTGACCCCAGGTCTCTACAGATCTGCCAGGGCTCTCAGGGGCACAGACCTCTCCCTCCGGGACCCAGGGGCCAAAGCACCTGCTTCATCCACTTTTGCCAAGGGCTAGGTGCTCCAACATGGCAGTCCTGGTAGACCCCACAAGGAAGTGGGGGACTCGTCTGCTTTCCTCCTTCCCCTCTTGGCTTCCCCGGGCACCCCGTTTTCAGAGGCCCCACCTGGTCCTCAATCACCTGAAGCTCAACCTGAGATGTTTCCTCAGCATCTGCCTGTGAGTGCCTCAGGGGAAAGCAGAGGCCTCTCACCCAGGCACGTCCCCCAGAACAGAGGGCCGGTCTAAGACCCTCCCTTCCCCACTTACAGACACACAGAGACACAGCCTTGTCTGTCTCTCTCATATACATGCAGACACACCTGCCGAAACACGCTGCAACTGCACACACACACACACACACCAGCCCCGTGTCTGTGTCTGTCCTGCCTCTCTCCTACACACACAGTGTTCACACACAAACACACCACAGGCCCATAAGCACCATGGGCAGACCTCTCTCCCAGGAAGCCCAGCACATGTTGGGACAAGACATGCCTTGTTCTCGGGAAGGGCTTTCTCTCGCCCGGAGTGAGCCCCTCCCCGCTCACAGGCTGCAATTCTCCAGGGCCACACTAAGCGCCCTTTATTCGGGGAAGAAAGAGCGACAAAGCACCTTCAGCTGTCTCGGGGCGATGAATCTCGTCCTGTCCTGATGTCTCAGCCTCGGCCCCCTCCAGAGTTCCTTCCGATTCATCCGAAACAGAGGCGTCCTTCACCTCGGTGTCCTCACTGCCGTCGCTGTCCACACCATAGCCCTCGTCCAGAGCCAGCTTCAGGGGGTGCGACTTCCTCTTGGACACCAGGTGCTCAGCCTCAGCGCCCTCCAGCTTCCTCTTCTTGGCCAGGGGGCAGCTCTGTAAACTGGGAGGGAGGAGTAGGGAGGAGTAGGCAGTGGAGAGGGCCAGGCTAGGGCCACGAGAGGCCTCAGACACCCCATGAGCCCCTCCCGAGTGTCCTCCCCCCACCCCGCACAGACTCATCCAGTCCTTGCAGGGGACCCGGACAAAAAAAACAAAGTGCAGCACTGGGAGGTCAGATGGTCTGTCTTCCCCCACAGGAGGTGCCCATGGCTACATGGACCTCCATGCTAGAGTGGGAGGTCGCTGCCTCACAGAAGGGTCAGCAGCCTGGCCTTGGGAGCCATGGAAAAAGATGGAAAGTTCTCCATCTGCAAAAGGGCCTAGAGCAGAGTGGGCAGGGGGCTCCAAATCTACTGCCCAGGAATCTCTGTGAGATCCAAGGGTCCTCTTACCTTCGGTGCCTGGAGTACTTGCCCCGGACGTGCCCTGAGCCCGTGCATCCTGGGGTGGGGCAGCTGAGGGGAAATAAAAAGGCAAGGCCACATCAGGCGATGGGCTCAGATCTCAGGGCCCATCGCAGACCTTCACCCTGGGGAGCAGACTATCTCCAAACGATTCATCTCAGAACGGCTGCCTGCAGTTTGCTGAAAATTAATAACTCACCCCATTCAAATAAATGAATGGCTCATTACAGTTTTACGAGTGTTCAATTAAAGACTGTGTATATGTAAGAGCAAGACTTCTAGCGCCAGAGTCTCCCAGAGCGCTCCCTACGGCAGGCATTCCACCAGGTTTCCAGGAGCCTGGACACAAGACACTCTGAGGTGCCCTGAACACAGTACCCCTCTCTAAAGAGGTCCCAAGTCCAAAGCACAAAAGTTGGCGTTCTCTGTGGCCATCACTAAGCTGTAAGGCCTACAGCCATCGAGGGCAACAGCCTCTGCATTCCCTGCCAGCTGCGACCTTCGTGCAAACTGAGCCAGGACTGATGGGCAGAAAGGAATCTGTGGCCCAAGCCACAGACGGTGGTGAAGATTCCACCAGTAGCTGGTGTGGGTTCCAGCTTCCACACAGGGAAAAGAAGCCAGGAGGGCCAGTGAACCAGGAGCCGACAGCATCTGCCTTGGTGGAAGACTTTTGGGCTGTGCTAAGAAGGGCAGTTTGGGGAGGGGGTGATACTGACCTTCCTGCATCTCTCACCCTAGAAGCACAAGGCAGGACACCCAGGAGTTCCTCTTCCTTAACCATCATCTGTCTCCCTATATAACCAAACCAGCAGGAAGCTCTGGAAACTTCTGAGCATGAGTACTGACTATGCCAACCAATGTGGCAGCAGGACCACAGCTCCCACAGCTGCCTCAGGCACAAAGGGGCCAGTGTGGAGTGTGAGGCCAGAGTTCACCACATATCAGGCTCTTGTGGGCTGTCGGATGCATCCACGGCTCAAGGACTACAAGGAGCTGCCATTGTAAGACCCAGACGCCTGTGCCAGGTCACCTAAGGCAGGTGGGAGGGGCCAGCCTGCGCTCCTTGTGGGAAGAGAGAGGCTTTCCTGGCCAAGACGGGAAGACCTTGCTTTTAGCAGGATTGGCGTTGTGAGTCTGAGCTCTTTCCAAAACCCGAGCACATCTTCCGGAGCCTGTGAAGGGAGGAAGGTAAGGGCTGGTGCCCCCACACCTGGGACCCAGGGAAAAGAACGCCATCCCCAGTCTCTATCCAGACACCTCTGATCGTTTCTAATTCGACTGACCACAGGCCTGACTGCAGACAGGCCACCCTCCCCGACTACCTCAGGGAGAACCATCAGCAGAATCCAGGCCTTACCCTATCCCCTGGCTCAACAGCAGCCATGGGGTGGGGGAGCTCTCATGTGGATGGACGTTCTCTGCAGCCTTCCGGGGTGGGGTTTGAGTGTGTTAACGAGAAGACAGAAAGGGAGGGAAGGAGGGAGGCAGGAGGGAAGAAGGAACCCAGACGGGAAAGGAGGGGAAGAGGGAGGAAGAGGGAGAGAGGGAGGAAGAGGGAGAGAGGGAGGGCACCCCACACTTGACTGGGGGCTCCCTTTCCAAACTGAGGGAGTTGCCGCCGCTGCCACCCACCTCTCCCTGCTTCTAGTCTCTTCTAAAATCCAGGCCCACACTTGCTTTCACTCTTTGGAGAACTAGCTTTGAGACTTTTCACAAAAAGCTCCTTGTTAATGGGGATTTGAAGCTAAGGTCCCAATTAGCCGATGAAATCACTGAGTTAATCAGGCAATTAGGTGACAGCTGCTGTGGAGGCCTGTGGGGACTGGACTGCCCTGAACATATCACCCTCAGCTCAGAAGAGTCCTGGTCCCCAGAAAGGTGGGCCTGCACCTTCCGGCCCCAGCCTCAGAGGGTGTGAGACAGGGCTGTGAGCCCAAGTGCATGGAGCTGATAAGGCCACTCCGGGACAGGAAGCTGGAAACCCCTTAGATGCCTGCTCCCCACCCCACAGCCAAGTGGACAAGAGACCCAGCCAGGGCCTCCAGGGATGTCATGCCGGCAGATGCCAGCCCTGCGGTTCACCTGCAAGCACACTCAGCTCTTGTTTACTGATTGATGTCCTCTGGGTGCTCAGGGCCAGAGTTGTAGGGAGAGGAAGACAGCCAGGGCTCCAGGACTCCCGAGCCTCTTTTCTCCGGAAGGAGGGAATTCCCCAGCCTTGACTCCCCAGCTCTGACTAGGACTGGTGTCAGAGATGTGAGGAAAGGATGCACGTGAGGCTGGGAAGAGGGTGTGGCTCACAGTCACCCCTCAGCTGGCATCCTGCATGACAGCTCTGAGGGACCCAAACTTGAAAAGTAG
This sequence comes from Pongo abelii, assembly GCF_028885655.2. Taxonomy (NCBI): domain Eukaryota; kingdom Metazoa; phylum Chordata; class Mammalia; order Primates; family Hominidae; genus Pongo; species Pongo abelii. The sequence continues at coordinate 68,659,510 of NC_072006.2, read as the reverse complement.
GCGTCAAAGAAGACAAGTCAGGAGAGGAGCTGAATCCCAGCCTGGAGCCCCATGCTTCAGCTACTAGCCTTTGAAGACACTGCCTTCCCCGCCTTCCCTCCCTCTCCTGGGGCAGTCGTCTGGGTGGGAGTTGGCCAGTGGCTCAAGGAGCAAGGCGCCAGAAGAGGAAGCGTGAGCTACAGACGTGTTCTCTCTCTGAACTTGGAGATGGTCCTGAACTCGGTGTTGTTGGCGCCTCGCTGTCTCAAAGACACTAACCCCAACCCTAACCTTCCCTAGTCTTTGCCTCCAGCAGAACCAGTCTTAGGCCATGTGACAACAGATGGACCCAGGCAAAAATACAAGCTGAAACGTCATCAGTTCTCCCAATGGGGTGAAAGGAAAAACCATCAAACCGCTTCTTTGCTCAGGCACTCCCAGTGGGCTCCGAGGTCGGAAATAGCAGCTCAGGGTCCTACTCGATCCAAGTCCAACCTCTCCTCAGCTCACCTGGTAAACAACCAACGGAGTGTCTCCCTGGGAGCTCTGCCTGAGCTGGTGGGGAGGCAAGCTGGGATTAGGCACTGCAGCCTGTGAAGTTCTGAGTCAATGTGGTGTTGAGTCTCTCATCCACAGAGAAAGTCCTGCACACAGGGGTTTCCGACAGGTGACTCTGTGTCCATGAGCTCATCCAGTGCCACGGTCTGCACACAGGACGTGATGCTCCTCTCACAGACCACAACAGTGCGTTTTCTCTGTGGGTCATGCTTCCTGTTCTGGCACCCACAGCGTGGGCCACAGCAGGACAGAGGTCTCATCTGCTTGTCCAGTCAGAGCCCAGGGTGTGCTGGTAAACAGGTCTTTGGGAGGGGAAACATCATCAGTCCATTTCTGTGGTGTAAATGCTCCCACGATGGCTGGGGCACGCGGTCAGCCAGCACGAGCCACAGGCATGCCCACGTGAAGCGTGTGGCCAGCAGATGTTTGAGAATACAGGAATGAATGGTACCTTCCGTGCAGAATGTATTTGATTCCTTGGAACATCATCTTTGTTCTATTTTACTCTAAGCATCACTTGTCAGCAATGAAGAATTGCTGAAGAAATTGTTGCTGGAACACTAGATGTCAACACATTTTCCCCTAGTTTCTCCATTAAAAAGTTTAAGGGTCTCACTATTACCAAATATGTATGTTGAGACCACAAGGCTCATGATGAGGGCATCAAAATCCAAATGCTCACAGAACCCCTCACTTAGGCTGGACAGGTCCTCTCAGAATGTTTCAAAACAAACCAGTCTATTTGAGAGTCACTTTTCCTTCTGCTGTTTCAAAGCTACAAGAGAGCACCCTGCCATTTGTATTTGCCTTTTCAACTTCCTCCACACTCCGTTACCAAAAAAGCCTGGAGTTTCCTCAACTCCTGTGCCTCACTCACTGCACCCTTGCCTGGGATTCTCCTCCGTCTTTGTCTGTACCGTGTCCCTGGGCGACTCCACGTGGCACCTCCTCTTCCCTTTCCTTGGGGCCCTCTGAGCATCTCTCGCCATCGCAATCACCGCTTCTTCAGCAGGCTGGCCAAGCAGACAACGTCTCCCTTCCAGGGAGCCGATCCCTGTGCTTCGGAGGACTGTGTTCTGGGGAGCACCCGGTGCGATGCTGAGGACACCAGACTGGAAGTGCTGGCACACAACCTGGTTTGGCTGAGGTTCCACCCCATCCCTCCCACCTGTTACCCAGGGTGCGGCTTCCATCAAGTAGCACATGCGATTCAGCTCTTCTGGTTAGATGAAGAGTAACCCCGGAGTCTCAGTTTCCCCACTTCACAAACAGGATAATAACATCACCAGGCAGTGCTTCCATGACCTTCCCAGAGATCAAGACTGTGATGTGTGACTGACGCAGAGCCTGGGGCTTGCAGCACCCCAACTCCCTCCCGTAGTCCTCCCCCTTCATCTCCAAGTTACGGGGCCTCAAGTGTCAGAGGGACACTGTCTTCCTGTCCCACCTCTGCAAAACGTTTACAAAGTGAACTTTGCAGTCCTCTCATTTTCCTGACTGGCAGAAGCCATCCACTCTTCAATTGTCTGCTGAACAATAAGACGGTCCCTGCCCTGAGAATCTGTATCCCTAAGAAGCAGGAAGGAAATGGTCACAGAGCTCAGCCAGCCAGCCAGGTCATCAGCACACAGAACTGCTGTTTGCATCCCGAGCCAATGGAAGACTCAGGATGTAGAAGACCCCCTTCTTTCATCTCATCCCCGAACTGGGCCTCCAACCATCTGACACAGAAGCACTTTTGAGGGTCCGCTAAGAGAGCAGCTCGTTTTTGGTTTGGGGGACCGCAGTGACAATCCAGGTCCTCATGGTGACCAGGTGTGGGCACATCCGTGTCCTTGCCATGATGTTGGTGTGCCACATGATGTCACATGATGGGGCCAGGACAGAGATGAGAACAGGTAGAGATGGGGCCAAGATAGCTGGACACGTGGCCAGGAGAAAGGCAGTCTCCTTAGGGAAAGCAGGGGCTCACCAGGGGTGTTTGGCCAATCCAAGAAGACCCCGTTTGGGACATTTAGGATATCTCCAGGGTCACAGGCACATAGATGACGCTTGGTGCTAACAGGAAGACTTCCTTACCTGAGGTCTGCAGCTGTGGTCTCTGGGGGTCCTGGGAAAAAGAGAGAAACAGGGAAAACATGTGGGAATTGTGATTTTAAAGGCTCATTGCCCTAACAGCATAAACTAAGTTAAACAGCCAAGAGGTTTGCCAAGGACAAGTGGAGGCAAATCTCAGTGAGACCTGAGCAGTTTCCCCGGGGCCCTCACCCTTTCCTGACCTCCCAGAGAGTCCTCCAAGGTCAAAAGAGTGAGCTGCTCCCCCAAGCCTGGTGCTCACCCCAGAAGCTCCCCTGAGCAGCCTGGCAGTTTTGCAGAGTGGGACAGATGCTCCACCTCAGACAGGATCTCTGGGACCTCAGGGCCAGGGATGGTATCTCTTTCTCTAATTGCAGATAGAAGTCAGCTTTTGGCAGGAAACACAAACCACCAGATCAAGCTGGACAGAGAAGAGAACAACTGGACCAAGTTACTGGTCCTTCAGTGATGGCTGCAAAGATGCACGGGGCTCTGACCAGGGCAGGCACACCTGAGATGCTTGGGCACAACAGGAAGCCCCCGCCCATATCAGGGAGGTAAATATGGCCAGGGGTTGGGGCCCAGATCCTAGCAGAGTGAGCAAGGCCTCAGCCCCCTCTCCTCCCACTGCACTTCCAGCTCAACCCAGCAACCTCCTATTCCCCATTAGCACCAAGACTGATCGCCTGGGAAGGAAGGGGGCTGGCGGTGGAAGGCTGGCAGCCTCTCATTTCCAAACAGAATGGTCTCGTAACTGAGCCTTCTACTCCCACTCCATGGAGCTGGGTCTGCCTCAACATTTCTGCCCTCAAGGCAGGTTCATCTGGGCCAAAGGCCCCTCAGCAGCCCTCTTAGATGCCAGCTTCAAAGCTCAGCAGCCCTGAGGATGAACGAGGCTGAAGAGGCCTGAGGTCCCCAGGGCATCTCTGCACATGTGTGGTTAGGGGTTTGTGCTCCTGAGGAAAACCACAGAGGAAAGTGGCATTTACAGCCCTGGAGTAGGGGAGGGCTGCACTCACCTCGCAGGGCCTTGGATCGGGTGCGAGCTCGCTTGTCTTCATTTTCTAAGCTCATCTGCAAGCAAAAAACCACGACGTTAACAAGAAAACTCAGCCAGTGCCTCTGGAGTACAGAGCCGTCAGGAATGTCTGGCCATTTTCTGGCTCAAGCTTTGACAGCAAAGGTGATTTTGGGCACAGAATGACAAGGATGGGCTCACAGGACAAGAAAGGCCTGGGGCCAGGAGCAGCAGGTGGGAGGGTGTAGAGAAAGGACCTTCTACAAGGCCTGGAATTGTCCCATCAGCATGTCCTCGCCCTTGGCAAGCAGGGTAGAGTGCACTGTGCCCTCCCACTGCCCCCAGGTTTGCACCTGCCAACAAGTGCCGAGGTGTGGGCCCTGCCCCACTGAAGCCTGATGAATGTCCATGCGTTGTCCATGAGGGTCTCCGGGCCCGACACAGAGCAGCACCCACTGCTCACCTGGTCAGGCAGGTGCTGAGGCATCAGGGCAGGTCGCTCACCACAGACTCAGCCACCAGCGGCAGTGCTGGCTCGTCCAGTGGCTTCTGACCCCAACGTGTCCCCAGAGCACAGCTTCCCATGGGCCCTTTCTTCCCACTACAGCAGAAGGCGTTAATGCCTCTCACGCACCAGGGTCATCCCATGAGAAACAGGCAACCTGGAGCGGCCCCAGCCCACATGTTCTCTGGGCCTCGAGGGCCTGGCTGCCTTGCCTGAGCCTATCAGTGTCCCTCCCCACCTGTGACCCTTGAACCTGACCAGCCTCCATGGGGACGCTGCCCACAGCACTGTCCTGCGAGGGAGTAATGGGGGAGCCCCCAGGAGGGTGGCAATCACAGAAAGGACATGTTGGGCAGTGGTGAGGGTCACACACAGCATCCTTGTCCTGTGTCACTCATGACAAATCTGGGAAGGCAGGTAAATCCCACACACTCCATGCAAAACATCCTTCCTGGGGAGCCACACCAGGCGGGGGAGGGCACCTCTAGCTGGACAGGGGAGGCCCAAGAGGAGAGCGCTGGACTCCACCACCATCACCTGTGGTCGGGAAAGGGAGGCAGCAAATCCACACCTGTCCCAGGCCACAGACGCCAGAGCTGCCAGGGCTCTGTGCGTGAGGTCGTCAAAGGGAAAGCAGGGGAGTGGAAAGAAGTAGCAGAAGAAAGGAAGAGAGGCAGCAGGAGGGGGCTCAGAAGCCCCCACGTATTAAATGGGGCTTTTGCTCCTGAAAGCCAGCAAGAGACAAATGTCTACATTACCACCTGGGAAGAAAGAAAAAGGAATTCCCCCAATTAGTAAGATGAAATTTGCAAATTGAACCTCCCCCATGCAGCAGCACTAACATACAATGATGTATGTGATTTGTTAAGGAAGAAAAATCAAAACCCGGGTAATTTATGCAACCTGTCGACTCCGGGCTGTGGAGCACAGTGCTGTGAGCTGTGCGTTTATTACAGCCTTCCAATAGAACGGAAGACAATTACTACAATTTCTGTTTTTAAAGCGGAGGTTCCCCATGGACCAATGGCTCACATTTAAAGTGAAGAGAGGAGCAGGTGTCACAGGGACTTCATTACATTTATGAGCCTTCAAATGTCGTCTGCTCTGAGCCCGTGCGCAATGCCTTCCGACGCAGGACGTACAATGGGGCTGATGCGTCTGATTGCGCGGTGCCTGCACTCAGCTGAAATGCAATCTACGGCTTTATTTATTTATTTATTTATTTTTTTGCCAGTTATCCCAAGGATATTGGCAAGCATTCTGCTAGGTTAAAGCGTGCCTTGGCAATTTGGATTTCCTGCAGATAAATTATTCAAAGAGCAGAGAATAGAGAGGGTTGCAGGGATGTGTAATGGGCGCTGCTTGAAAACTGTGAGCTCCCGTTGATGAAGCTGACAGCTCTGCCGCTCCTTCTGCTGAGCACCTTACCATTTGCAATTTATCTGCATTGACTGGTCAATAAGCGAGAAGTTCTCTTAGGGGCATGTAGCTTTGATTTTTAAAGGGAAAAAACTGAACTACCGACGAAAAAAAAACCAGGCTCTTTAATACGAGAATGAATCTATAAGAGCTGGGTGACTTGGGACACTGGTTTCTGAGCTGTTTGAAATCAGCAGTGCCGGCTGACGCGAAAGCATCTGGACAAAACCAGCACTGCTTGATTTACATCACTTTTCTTTTCGAAAGAAGTCAAAGCACTTCAGAGGTGATTTCTCTGCTCTCCTCCTGCCGCAAGATCGGCACCATGATGTGGTAGATGGAGAGCGGGTGCTGGGGGCGCCCCTGTGCCCAGCACCACCCAGGCTCACCTTGGTGATCACTGGGCGGCAGCCCCCCAGACCTTCTGCCCCCACCACACAATGACAGCTGGGCCCTAAAGGGCAGCTCAATGATGCAAAGAAAATTAAACACTTCTCAATTTTTCATTGATTTTTAAAACACACTTTACTTGTTCCAAACATAAGCCAACCAGGTCTCTTTTTTGTGCAACCCACAAATAGCCCAACGTCCTCTCCCCTTGAGAGTGAAAAGGCAGAATGACCCCATCACCCACTCTCACTGCTGGGCCGGCAACCTTTCTCAAGAACGTCTGCTCTGTTTCTCCAAATGCCAACTTCGTTCTGCCACTGCCAGCTTCATTCTGCCACTGCGAGCATGTCTTGAGGGTTTAATTAATATTTCAATAGTTCTGCCTTCAATAGGAAAACCATGAAAACTATGGGGAGGAGAATAATTAATAAATGCAAATACATTGTATATTGCCAAATTAACCCAAGAGAACTGTCTCTTTGTCCATCCATTTAACTTGCTTTCTTAGTGCCATATAAAAGCAGTCTCCTCAAAAGTGTGTTTTTACTTTGTTCTGTTTTATATTTCTTTTTAGTAAAGTCAGGATTAACCATGTAAGCTCTTTTGAAAACATACATAGTTCTGGCTGGGCACGGTGGCTCATGTCTGTAATCCCAGCACTTTGAGAGACTGAGGCGGGTGGATCACTTGAGGTCAGGAGTTCATGACCAGCCTGGCCAACAGGGTGAAACCCCGTCTCTACTGAAAATACAAAAATTAGTCAGGTGTGGTGGCGCATGCCTGTAGTCTCAGCTACTTGGGAGGCTGAGGCAGGAGGATCACTTGAACCCAGGAGGCAGAGGTTGCAGTGAGCCGAGATTGCACCACTGCACTCCAGCCTGGGCGATAGAGTGAGACTCCGTCTCAAAAAAAAAACCAAATATATATATATACACACACACACACACACACACACACACACACACACAGTTCTCACCATGACATGCTACGAAGACCAGCCCCTTTTCCAGACTCATCTGCTTGCTGGCCTTGCCAAAACAGAGTGCCCTGAGTTGGGTGTTTACAAACTCAGGAACCAAAACAAGCCAATGCAGTAAGCAGTCTTGAAACCTGCAGAGGGATCTGGACTCAGGCTGCAGCTGTGACAAATACACTCAGAACTCAGAAACAGGGCCGGGCATGGTGGCTCACGCCTGTAATCCCAGCACTTTGGGAGGCCGAGGCAGGCATGGTGAAACCTGACTCTACTAAAAATACAAAAATTAGCCAGGTGTGGTGGCAGCCGCCTGTAGTCCCAGCTACCTGGGAGGCTGAGGCACAAGAATCACCTGAACCCGCGAGGCGAAGGTTGAGGTGAGCTGAGATTGCACCACTGCACTCCCGCCTGGGTGACAGAGCAAGACTCCGTCTCAAAAAAAATAAAAAATGAAAAGAACCCAGACACATAGCCAGTAACAAACCACTCGTGTCTAACGTCTAAGGGGAAATGGTACACTCAGCTGCCAAAGATGTCAGGGTTGGAGATTTTCCATGAAGCCCAACAGGCTTTGTGCCAACTTCCACCTTTGCCCCCAGAGGCTGTGTCTCCTCACTCCTTCCCGGGCCCCAGCTCAGGGACACCCATTTCTCCTCACTCACTCACTGACTCCCTCTCTGTCTCTCTCTCTGCCTCTTTCATTCCTTTTTCATGCTTCCTCCCAGGACAGGGTCCTCAGGGCTGGACAGCTTCCTCCCTCAACCCCCATCACAGCCCTTCTGCACCAATGGCCCGGGGCCGGTCAAAGGACAGAATCCTGGCTGAAGCCCGGCCCCAGCAGGAGGGTGTCCTGGCCCTGAGGGGCACCAGCCTGGCATTCCAAGGTTTGTACATCACCCCAGGGAGGCAGGGAGTGCTCAGGGGAAAGTTCAAGAAACAGGGAGCTCTGCTAAGGGTTGAGAGCCAGGCAGGGATGGGGAGGGTGAATGGGTCAGTGACCTGAGGACATTTGGGGTGGGAGGCACTCCAGAGGTAGAGCTGGGAACATTCTTAGGTGGCCAGCACCCTGCCTCTTCCCAGCTCCTCTCAGTCTCCACCTTGTGCCTGTTTGCTTCCCTCACAGTCCTCATCTCAATCTGAAATGAGCTCATTCGTTCATGGTTGTAAGGTCATTGTCTCTCCTCCAGACAGCTGCTTAGTGCATAGCATTTAAGGATGGGTGGATGGACAGGCGGATGAATGAATAAATGGGGACAGTCAGAAACATCTCTGAAACCCTGGGGCTGGGGTGTGTGGGGAGCCGTGGTCAGAGGGGCTGCACAGAGGCCATATGTGGGAACCCTGAGCTGGGGGGTTCCGGGCACTCTGACACCACGGGGGCCATTCACCCCAGCCCTGGGCCAGAGAAGGAGACACAGTGGTGTTTTATTTTATTTTAAATGTGTTCTGACAGCCAGTAAATCTGGAGAATTAGGATGGACTTACAACTATTCTTTAAAAATCCATAAAATTACATAGGTTATAGTGTCTTGGTGGGACGGTTGAACCTCTTGCATAATGGTTTTCCTCCCAGAGACCTAGAAGAAGAGGGAGAGCACCTGCTGAGTCCCAGCAGACCATAGGCAGCCGCTTCCCAGAAGGGAGGGGCCAATGAAGACGGGGGGTGAGGAGGTGGCCAGAAACCGGCTGTCACCCCCCGCCCCGGCCTGGCTCCAACAGTACACATTCAGTCTCACTTCTCTGCAGCGAGGGGAGGGGAGAAAGACAGAGCCATGGTCTGGCCTGTTTTCTTCTCTCATTTATGTACTGAGGGCAGCATCAACTTCCCTGTCACTGCTGTGAAGCCATTACAGCAGACAGTATGGTGGAAGGTCCACGTTCCCACTCAACGATCCAAGAGCAGCATTCAAGCATCTGTGTTGCTCCCCTCCCGAGTATCCCAGGAGGATCTTCTGCTGTGTCCACAGCCCTCCCCTTCCCTTTCTTTAGAGCATGGACCTGCCTGCCAGCTCGGCCCACAGAACAGATATAGAAAGTCGGTGACCTCAGCACACATCCTGCTTTCCACTCTCTTGATCTCTGAGGCTAAACCATATGTCCTCACCCCTGAACCCCACTGGCAGCCATCACAGTACCCTTGGTTCCTTGCAGAGATAGTTCTGTCCCCACATTGGGTGATGTCCTGTTGCATGTCTGAAATTCTGAAATTCTCCTGACAAATTCAGCAGAATAGACCAGCCTCCTCCTTGGGATATAGAAAGGACACCTCCATGGGGCATTATTTAACACACGTCTGAGAAGGGGTTCCCTTGACAGCTCTAAGCATGGGATACTGGCTCACTTCACTCTCAAATCAAACATTAGAGCTACATAACGGATACCCTGATGAAGCAGCCATATCTGCAACCATCTGTTAAAAACTCCAGCACACCCAACCAGGATAGAATCCAACAACATAAAGAGAGGCCAGAAGGGCCATACCCAGTGGCAGCTCCTTCCCTTGCAGGAGCCTCCATCCAGTAGTCCTTGCCAGAGGCACCCCCTGCCCTGGGTGGCAGGAAGAAGGGTTGGCTGAATGGCCATGCAACTGATCTTTTCCTTGATTCTATATCTCTGAATATTTTGCAAGAAGGGGGTTGAGGAGCTACCATCAGTGCCTGCACACCCCGACACACCACCACCTGACTTTTCTGGCAGCCCCTTCCAATCGGTCCTGAGCTGTCCACATGCCTGGTGCTGAACTCAGAGGCGTGCCGCAGGCTGTCACGGTCCTGTGAACACACAGGGTTTGTGTGTTCACTGCCCTCCCATGCTGGCTCCTCACCTCACCCATCTCCTGTCCTAAGCCAGCCTCTGGAAGGCTAACCCCGATGCTGCTGTGGCTGTGTGACATCCCACACTGTGACCACGGCTTACCCCCTCCTCAGCCTCTTAGTCAGGAGATTCCACCTGCTCCTGCACCTGCCCCACTGTCCTCCAGGCAGTCGACCCTTTCTCATCCTCTCGCCTTCTCTGGCACACTTTTCATCTTAGCTTCTCTATTCAGAGCAGTAACTCAGGCCCTATCTGCAAGAAATGAAGGGAAATGACCCTCGAACAGAGCAGTGATGAAAGAGCTGGTGATGCCACGAGAACCTGGGCAAGGGCCCCTGGCTTTGTTCACAGAAGCAGCACTTTGAACAAGCCATGGGTTGTCATGGTAGGTCCCAAACTCTCTGAGTTTGTCATGCCTGGGCCGGGGGAGACAAAAATCTTCGCACCCACCCCTGACATGGCACCAGACATTTGTAGATAACACTGCATGCAGAGCCCCTGGCCTCAAATCAAGCAACTTTCATGCTCACATGATCGCATGCCAGTACAGCACTATGTGAATCCTCAGGATTTGGGGTAGGGCAAGGGGAATGAGGCCAAAAACTCAATGATCAAGATAAATAATATTTTAATTCAATATTTAGAAACATCAACATGATGCAAAAAACCCCTAATAAACAAGATACCAAAACTTTAAATAAAGACAGGATCAATATTACTGACTCTTCCTTGTGCCTCAGGCCCCAATATGGATCAGCAGAGCACTGATAATCCTGTGGGAGTCAAAATATGAGCGGAGGTGCTTAACAAGGTGTCTATGACAGACCCATTAAAATGTACATTCTCGCCACCAGATTCAAAAGAAAAAGGTTGGGTTTTGAGAGTGAAATACAAGCACCCCCAAATGAAGTTCCCACTGCAACTGCACAGCCCTCCTTGCCTACACCCTACGCCATCACTGTCCTTGAGCCATGCCCTGAGTCACAGCTGGATCCTTGCTGGAGCGCATCTACATGCAAAAAAGAAAAAAGAGAGGTCAGAAGCTGATCTCTGGGAAGGGCTTCAATCTAAGCCTGTTGTCAGCCTCTACTTCCAGCTGTGAGGGTCACCTGACCCTGGGGACCTGGCCTCATCCAGAGAGTATTGGTGGGAAGTTCTAGAATTAGAGGGTTGGTGGTGGAGAACAGTGGCTGTAAGCACATGTGATATCACAGTTCGCGAATGTCCCCGAGGGGAGATCTTATACCCTGGGAAGGTATAAAAACGGCTTGCACCATCTGCCTCCCCGTAGGAAGATCGAAATAAAACAAGGCCAACAGACTTCATAAGTTCCTGCCAGCAATCTCTGCTGTCAGATCCTATAGGGATTCTCAGCCTGGCCAGGTAAAAGCAGGGTGAATAGAGAACAGTTGCTCAGGCACATCACAGAGCCCAGATGTGATCATACCTTAAAGCAGGGAGGTGAGACTCTGGGGTCACATTTTCATTTTGGTGGGTTTTTTTGTTTGCTTGCTTGCTTGTTTTCTGAGATGGAGTCTTGCTCTGTCACCCAGGCTGGAGTGCAGTGGCACAATCTTGGGTCACTGCAACCTCCGTCTCCCAGGTTCAAGTGATTCTCCTGCCTCAGCCTCCCCAGTAGCTGGGATTACAGGCGCGTGCCACCATGCCCGGCTAATTTTTGGTATTTTTAGTAAAGACGGGGTTTCACCATGTTGGCCAGGCTGGTCTTGAACTCTTGACCTCAAGTGATCCACCTGCCTCAGCCTCCCAAAGTGCTGGGATTACAGGTGTGAGCCACCGGGCCCAGCCTGGGGTCACATTTTAGTTTTGATCTACTCAGAGTCATTTTTCTTCCCTTAATTTTAAAGTGACCAGATCATTGCTGATCCTAGTCCCCATTTATCCTTCACCTAACCTGGACTCTGGTGAGGATCAGACCAAAAGTCGCCTCCATGCTTCGTGCCTGCAGCTGAAGGGAGGCTTTGCACAGCAGCCATGGGGTGGGGCCCACGACAGAGGCTGCCCTCTCATGCCTCACCTTGCAGTGTCTGCCCAGAAGGTGTCTTGCGGTCCTGCAGCTGCTGGCCTTGCCTCCGTGTGTCCACCTCTGATTTAGCAGCTCACCCCGGAACTCATTTTCTGAGGGTTTAAAAAGGGTTAGGGTCAGAAAAGGAAAGCTTGGTGGGAGCCAGCCGTGCTGGCTCAAGGGGAGAAAGTGAGAGACTTGAGGCACTTTTTTAACATCATATATTCAATCCCTATTTCCTGGAATCCACCGGAAAAACAGAAAAGGTCATGGGTCCATGGCTGCTTCAGGGACAAGAGACAATTTCTCTCCAATTCGGGGCCTCCCTGGAGTCTTCCTACAGTCCCCTGCACCGTTGTCCCAGCTCTGGTGCCGTTTCATGGAACACGCCTTGGGTAGGTGTTGGTTCCCACTGACAACCACAGCCAGCAGAGTGCTGGGACAAGGCAGCTGAGAGCCACCTTGAGAAAACTTGGCATGTCACCCCTCCAACTTTGAAAATGAGCTGACTAATGAGTAATTATTCGCATTACAACCAGATCCTTCTGCCCCTCAAAAGAATGCACAGTACATATGCATTTGAAAAAGAAGATTGTTTTGCACAACTTCTCTGGAGCCCATTGATTGAAGAAAGTGAGACCCACCCATGGTCTCAAATCAGCTTTGCCTCCCGCAGGATCCCGGGGGCCCCAGCATGCTCTTTGCCCTGGTTTCCAGCATCTTTTCTCACCCTGTGTTTCTGCCTCTCTCCAGGGCAATGCCTCCAGTTAATATTTAATTCCTCACATAAATTCCCATGTCTGAGCAGAGGCTGAACGCATCAGCTGGACATGACAAAGAAACGCATTGTGTACCTACTCCCTGCACGTCACTCCCCGTTTCCATGACAACCTGCTTTCTACATAACTGCAGCATTTCAAAGGAAGGTCATTAAGTAACCAACAATGAAATAGGAAATGAATATTCTCGCGTTCTGCTCTGGCTTCGCCTTGGAAGTGAGTTTGGATTCTGCCGAAGGCACGCTATTCCCACCCACTTTCTTTCTTTTCCTCATGTTTCTGATGTGCATCCCCAAATGCAATTCTTCTCTAGGATTCTGGCCACTCCCGGCCCCAGGCAGCCCTGTGGCTCTGGCCACAGCACCCTCTTCTTATCTGGAAATGCTTCCATCCCATTAAAGGGCTTCAGATTACCTTCCGGAGCATAAACACAGAGGAAAGCAGATTTGGTTGTCAAGGAGACAGCGTAATACGAGGTCTACAGAGGAACGAATAAAACCACTCAGATTCGGCACCTACTGTGTGCACCTACTCTGTGCCTCCCCTCATTGAGCTGTAAGTCACCCGCAGGCCATCGCTGAGATGACAGGGTTCCCACCGCATGCTCCGCTGCCCGGACTAGAGAGGAGGGAGCTGCGGGAGCTTCCCCATCACCCAAGATCTCTAGGCCTCCTGGGTTCCCAACTGCCACTGGTCATCTGCACTGAGCCAGTGTGAGGGGCCTCTGACTGGGGCCCAGCCTGCCCACCAGGTAATCCAATTCTCAACTCTGTGACAGGGATGTGGGGTATAGGGAGGAAAAACATATTGGAAGATTCTGTAAGTGAACCGACAAGAATTGTGTCAGCCGGGGAGTGTGCTTCACACTCTGAAGATGGGGCGTGGGGTCCTCTGTGTCTCTTTTTATGTGACAACAGAAGGTGAGAGACAAGGCCCCAAAGTGCACGGGGCTCACTTTCTGAGTATCTACCCCAGGAGACAAGATGCTGCAGAAACCTGCTCACTGGGCTGACTGGCAAGGCTCAAGCAGAATTTCTTGTTACCATTACATATGTAAAGATGCAAGACAACTGGGCATGTCTGGCTGACAGCTGGAGGGACGGACATAAGGTCTGTGTGCTCCAGAGGAGACGCTGCCTCTCCCGAGTGCAACTCCCCTGAGTTCTGCGCTGAGTCTCTCCTGCTTCTCAGAGAAGCCATGTGGACATGAACTGCAAGAGTCTCTGCAAAGGGAGCTCCAGTTTTGTTTGGTGGGAGACAACCAGCTCACTGGGGCTTCTCCACCCACACCCACCCATGGGAGTCTGGAAATACAGCCCTGTGGAATTCTTCATTGCCCACATCCCTTACACTCCTGTCCCTAGGTCAGTCAGCCCTGGGCTCTGAAGTCCTGAGGCCCTGAGGCCCCACATCTGCTCAGGCAAAGCACTAGCATCCCGGGGATCAACTGCTCCTCCAAAGAGCTACTCCTGCCTCCCTGAGGCAGCAAAGCCACTGAGCTTCTCTGGGCAAAAGAGCAGAATGGCACCTGGTGAAAGCCTTTGCACCACAACCCTGGGATACAGAGCACACAAGTAATCAAAGTACACACCCCCAAGCTTAGACCCTCCGTTATGAGGACCTGAGGACCCAGCTCAACCTTGACATGATTTAGCCTCCCTTTTCCAGGAAATGTCTTGGCAGCAAACGACGATCACTACTAGAAGCCCAGTAAGGTATGCCAGTTCTTCTCCTGCGGCCCTCTTGGTCCCCAACTGGGGCCTGTGTATGGCCAAACCCTGCCCCATGGGTTCAGTAGGCTCCACCCCAGACAAAGCTCTCCTGTCTGTAGGCGCTGCTCAGTCAGCATCCCTGGCAGCACATTAAGCCCCCATGCACCAAAACAACATGCCAGGGCCACGTGCTACAGGAAAACTCTCCACAGAAATGTGGATGCCGGGGCCACGTGCTACAAGAAAACTCTCCACGGAAATGTGGATGCCAGGGCCACATGCTACAGGAAAACTCTCCACAGAAACGTGGATGCCGGGGCCATGTGCTACAGGAAATCTCTCCACAGAAACATGGATGCCGGGGCCACATGCTACGGGAAAACTCTCCACAGAAACGTGGATGCCAGGGCCACATGCTACAGGAACACTCTCCACGGAAACGTGGATGCCGGGGCCACATGCTACAGGAAATCTCTCCACAGAAACGTGGATGCCAGGGCCACATGCTACAGGAAATCTCTCCACGGAAACGTGGATGCCGGGGCCACATGCTACAGGAAATCTCTCCACAGAAACGTGGATGCCGGGGCCACATGCTACAGGAACACTCTCCACGGAATCGTGGATGCCGGGGCCACATGCTACAGGAACACTCTCCACGGAATCGTGGATGCCGGGGCCACATGCTACAGGAAATCTCTCCACAGAAACGTGGATGCCGGGGCCACATGCTACAGGAAATCTCTCCACAGAAACGTGGAGGTGTTCCATAAAGACGCCCTTCCAGAAGTCCTGCTGCTCCATGGACACTCTGTGGTGGGAACAAGGGTCCCCAAAGCTCCCACAGGGCACTGCCGCCAACTCAGACCTGAGCAGCAGGTCACTACCCTCTCTGAGACTTCAGTTCTTCACCCATAAAGTGGGAGGGGAATAATTATTTGGAGATGGAGAGACATGCACGGACGGAGCCTGGAAGTGAACCCATGAGGATGTCAGTGCTGTTGCCATCACCGTGGCCTTTCTTGTCGGGAATCTGAAGTGAAGTGGAGGTTTTCATCCAGACGAGCCTGTTCTCTTGGGTTATTGAGTTTCTCGTGAGTTAATCTGAATCCCTGCTCGTGGATGCAAATGAGAAATGGAACATCAGAGACCGCTACATCCTGAGCATGTCTCCTGGAAAACAAGCTTCTCGGGATCAGCTCCCGGCACCCAGAGGGCGGCGCTGGCTGGGACCCCTCTCTAGGGACCCGGCGTCTTTGCACCTGGAGTCCCGCCTGCTCAAGGTCACCCCCACATCTGTCCCCACAGTGGCCCCAGCACCTGGAGTCCTGCCTGCTCAAGGTCACCCCCACATCTGTCCCCACAGCGGCCCCAGCACCTGGAGTCCTGCCTGCTCAAGGTCACCCCCACACCTGTCCCCACAGTGGCCCCAGGCTCACTTTTATGGGGCTCTGGTGGGCAGAAAAACTCAGGAAACAAACAGGGCCTGCTAAGCTGAGATTGATGCACAAAGGTCCAGAGGAGAGGGAACCACCCCTCACTGGCCAGAGACTCCATCACAGGCCAGGGAGACATGCAGAGCTGAGCTGCAGCCCCCCGTCTGTCTTCTCCTAATGAAGCCCTCTTTTTCCAACTCAGCAGCACTGCAAACTGGAGACCAGCCTGACCCAGGCCCCAGACAGGACGTTTCCACCGAGAGCCAGCGCTCTGTTGGGCTCTTCCCAGGCAGTGCTGCTGGCCTAACCCAAGGTTCCCTTCTTTTGTCATGGCAAGGAGAGCCCCCTTGTCCCAGAGCTATAACACCACAGCTGCCGGCTGACCCACGGCCAGCACACACTTCCTCCTTGCACTGGCACTGTGGCCACTCCACGCACAACCCCCTGGGGGACCCCCCACGGGCGACCGTGGCTGCTTTCATGCTGGCTGGGTGGCCTGGAATCTGGCCTGAGCCCACCTGGCCCCATGGCGCATCCCCTGGGCCTCCGGGTGGGAGTCCCTGTGGCGGTTAGCTCTGATCCACTCCAGCCCTGGCAACCCGCCCCCCTTCCACTGTGCAAAACCTCCCCACTCTGAAAACAAGAACAAAATAACAGGAAGGCTGAGTGAGAGGCCAGGTGGTAAGTATGGAAAGCCAAATGTTTTCAGTCTTCACTAGGTTTTGCATCTCTGGTAACTAGGGCTGCCTTTGGGGCCAGGAGCTGTTACCACCTGCCCCTCAGCAAAGAGGGGAAGGGTACTCACTTGAGAGGAGCCCCCACCTCCATTCTCCCGTGCACCCCTCAGCCCTCCTCCGTCTCCAGCACAGGAGATGGGGTCTTGCCTCCCTGCTGAGCTGGCTTGTCCATCTGGACTTTATACCCACCTCCTTCCCGCTGTCAGTTAAAGTTCCCAGGAATATCAACTCTTCCCTCCATTCTTCCGGAATATTGAACTACTCTTCCCAACTCTTCAACAGGCTTGAGGCATCCATGTTTAAAAACACAGTCTCTTTGGACCGCACGTCCCTGCCCAGCCCCCTCTCCATCTCCTCCTGCTTCGTAACTACGCTTCTTGCTGACTCTTCCTCACTCCCCACCACAGCTGGCCTCCACCCACATCCCTCCACTGGAACAACAGACGGCTTCATGTTCACAGGGCATGTGAGGGCTCACTAGACATCACTGCGGTGCGTGTCTGTTCCCCGCTTCTGTGGCAGACACTCGCCCCGGACCTTGTCGGTCACCTGTACAGGATCCTCCTGGCCACCCGGCCACCCCATGTCAGATGTCCTCTCCTTTTTGCTTCCTCTCTGCCCACAATATCTGCTCCTTATGTGACTTGGGGTTTTCCTCTTCCCCTCTTCAGTCATCAGCTCCTCAAGCCAGAACCCTGAGGGTCATCCTTGGCCCCAAATCCTGCCAATGTTATTTTCTAAATCTCACCAGAATCTGACCATTTCTGACCTCTCCGGCTGTGTTGTTTTGTTCTGTTTGCAAAAACTGACAAACTCATTCTAAAAATTTGTATGGCAATTCAAGGAATATAGACTAGACAAAACAATTTTGAAAAAGAGCAAAGTTGGAAGACACACTTCTCAGTTTCCAAACTTACTACAAAGCTGCAGTAATCAAGGCAATGTGTTACTAGCATAAGGACGGGCATACAGATAAGTGGGACAGAATTGAGAGTCCAGAATTAATCCCCTCTATTGATGATCAATTGATTTTTGACAATGGCACAAAAACAAGTTAATGGGAAAAATACTGTCTTTTCAACAAATGTGCTAGGACAACTAGATATCAAAAAAAAAAAAAATGAAGTTGGACCTCTCTCAAAAATTAACTCGCACTGGATCACATATCTAAATGTAAGAACCAAAACTCCTAGAAAACACACGGGTAAATCTTTCTGACTTTGGGTTCAGCAATGGTTTCTTAGCTGTGACAACAACACTACAAGCCATTAAGGAAAAAAAGTAATATACTGGACTTCAACAAGGTTTAAAACTTTCGGAGTTAAAATAGCACTGTTGGCCGGGCACAGTGGCTCATGCCTGTAATCCCACCACTTTGGGAGACTGAGGCAGGCAGATAACTTGAGGTCAGGAGTTCGAGACCGACCTGGCCAGCATGGTGAAGCCCTGTCTCTACTGAAAATACAAAATTAGCTGGGTGTGGCGGTGCGTGACTGTAGTCCCAGCTACTTGGGAGGCTGAGGCAGGAGAATCACTTGAACCTGGGAGGTAGAGGTTGCAGTGAGCCAAGATTGCGCCACTGCACTCCAGCCTGTGTGACAGAGCGAGACTCCGTCTCAAAAATAAATAAATAAATAACACTGTCAATAAGGTGAAAAGACAACCCAAAGACTGGGAGAAAATATTTGCAAGTCGTAAATCTGATAAAGAGCTTGTATTTGGAAAAAAGAACTCTCATAACTCATAATAAGACAAATAACCCAATTTTAAAATGAACAGAGGATTTGAACAAACATTTCTCCAAAGATAACATGGAAATGGCCAATAAGCACATGAAGGGATGCCCAACAGCTAGTAATCCAGGAAATACAAATCGAAAACACACTCAGATACCACTGCACTAAAATGGCTGTAATTTTAAAGATAAACAGATAGTAACAAGTGTTGGCGAGAACCCTCATAGAACGCTGATGCAAATGTAAAACAGCACAATCACTTGGAAAATGGCATGGCAGTTACTCAAAATGCTAAACATAGAGTTACATGACTCAGGAATTCCATTCTAGATATTTGCCCAAGAGAAGTAAAAACATATGTCCACATAAAGGCTTGTACACAACTATTCATAGCAGCTTTATTCATACTAGCCAAAAAGTGGAAAAACCCAAATGTCCATCAACTGCTGAATGGGTGACACGAAATACAGTGGCATAGTCTTTGGCAATAAAAAGGAATGAAGTTGCTTATACATGCAACAATGTGGGGGAATCTCAAAAACATCGTGTTCAGTGAAAGAGGCCAGGGACAAAAGACCACATATTGAACAATTCCATATTTATGAAATGTCCAGAACAGGCAGATTCATAGAGATAGAAAGTAGATTCGTGGTTGCCTAGGACTGGTGGAGGAGAAAATGGAGAATGACTGTGAATGGGCATGGGGTTTCTTTCTGGGGTGATCAAAACAGTCTAAAATTGGGCTGTGGCGATAGATGCACAACCCCATACGTATGCCAAAACCACTGAATCGTATATTTTTAACGGGTGAATTCTGTGATGTGCAAATTCCATTCCAATAAAGCTGTTTTTAAACAGCGGCATGTGGATGGTCAGTGGGACACTCTGGGGACTCTTGCATAGGGCAGGAGGTCCCAGCAAGACCCCCTTGGTTCTCCAGACTGGGTTGTGTGAGCCTGTGTCCTGGGCCAGCCTCTGGACCACTGTGCCTCAACCCCAAGCTGGACCACCCTGATGCCTATCACTCCCTGCTCCTGGAGGCCAGAGAGGGCTGGGTCCAGGGATACAACAGGAGAATGGGTCATGCGAGTGACATGAGACAGGCCATGGAGGTCAGAGTGAGAGCTCTTGGGTCCACTTCACCCTCCCATTCCCCAGAGCAGTTAGAGCTGTACTCATTCAACAAGGCCAAAGGAAGGCGACCTGCCTCTGCGCAGCCAGGAGGCATCGTGACCCAGAACAGCACAAGCTCACCTCCCACCTCGGCCGGTGCCATGTCAGGATGTGTCAGCAGCTATCCATGCAGCTGAGCCGATGGCCAGGGTCAATCCCACCTGGTAGCTAACCCAGCAGCAACAGCCCCCCATTCTGCCTGTGCACGTGCGTTGGCTGGGCCTGCCACGTCCTGGGACACCGTGGCTGCTCCAGCCGCCATTTCCCTGGAGAGGGCAGGGCTTCTTAGCTTTCATCATACCTCATGCAGAGTGGAACTGAAAAGCTGGGCCCCGGGTTGAGTATAGACTTACATCTTGCCATTCGAAAGGAAAAAAACAAAAAACCTTTTTCCTGCTTCTCCTCTCAATCCCTCATTTATCCCCTTCTTGCTGCTACTTGGGTTTAAATCAAAGCCTAGCAAGGTAGCAAGAAAAGGGTTAAAATAAAAATTTAGAAACAATTTAAGGCCCGCACGAAACCAGTCACAGGTCACAGTAGACTCCGGGGGGACCACAGCCCAGGATTCCTCTCTCTAGACCCAAAGAGCCTCTGACACCCAAGGTGACACCTCTGAGGTCCAGGCTGCACCCCCAGACATGGGAAGGTAAGGCCCTAGGAGGCAAACAGACTCACATCCATGTCACATGGCTCCTGGAGGAGGTAGAAGAAGAACTAGGTCCAGCATCTGTCTCTCAAAGTTCAAAGCGAGGTCCCCACCGCAGTCTGAGAACTGCCAGGGTGCTCAATAACAGCTGTTCCTGGGACCTTTCCTGGCCTGTGGGAGGAACCTGCACTGGATGAGCAAATGAATGTTTCGGGAGGCTCCTTCAGGCTCCCTCGACTATCAGTGTGGGCAGCGGTTAGAGCAGGAACAAGGACAAACCAGGAGGCAGGACACAGACTCTCCAGACGCATGTGGACAGGGCAGATATGGCCCAGCCCAGACAGTGACAGGAGGACTTGTTTGGGAAGTCTTAATACCATTGTGTCCATCCTCCCCAACTTGGAAATAAATTGTAAAACCAAAATGAAAAATTCAACAGAAGACTTGGGAGATAGAGTCAAAGAAATATACTAGAAAAGTGAACAAAAGGATGAAGAGATAGGAGAGACAGAGGAAATGCTGAGTGAGGCCTGCCCCCTGATTTGGGAGTTTCAGAAAGAGAGAATTAAGAAAATGGGAAGGAAAAGCGTAAGTTAAATGATAAAAAAAATTTCCCCAGAACTAAAGGAAATTATATTTTTAGATTAAAAGGCCCATTAAGTGCCCATAACAGTGAATAAAAAAAGACCCACATCCAACCAAGCCCAGCACTATAAAATTTTAAAACACTAGGAATAGAAAAAAGACCCTAAAAGCTTTTAAAGGGGGAAAAAGTCACAAACAAAACAGATAACTAGAATAGGATCACATTGCTCAAGAGCAGCGTTCACAGACAGTAGAGAAAGTCTCTTCCCAATTTTAAGGGAGTTGACATTCAACTTCAGAGCATGCCCTCTATGCCCAGACAAAACACTGATCACGGGAAGTAGAAGAATAAAAAAATCCAGATATGCACAGCCTCAAAAACTGCGCACTGAACAGTAGGTAAGGGAAGTGAGGCCAGGGCGGTGGATGGGGCAGGGGTGGTAATCATTGTCTACAAGGAAAACAAACCATAAAATCTTGTATGACATATAACACTGGTAAATACTGCTTGGTCCAGCAGCGAAACATTGAAGATAAAGAAAGATAATGCTCAATGCTACAAACGAAGCTAACTGGTCACTGTGAGCACAAGTGTCAGAAAAGGTCCAGTTCTGGGGCCACAGGGAGGCCAACCAGCCCATTATACTTGGATTGTCCTGTCCCACACCCCATGAACCCCAAAGTCCTGGGCAACCGGCCAGCGAGGCTCCCTAGCACCAGAGCCCTTGCAGGGGAGAAGGTGTCCCCACCAAGGCCTAGAACAGAGGGTGGGGCTGTCCTGTGTCGACCCAGAGGTTGGCCTGCAGAGAGGGGCTCAGCAAGGGGTCAGCACTTGTGTGGAGTAAGGAGGGGGCTGGTACGGGGAAAGAGGTGGATCAAAGAAGTAAACATATTAAAGATAATGGAAACCAGCTTTCTCACTGTTGGAAGAGCAAGTTATGCCTACGGAAAGGCAGAACTTTAGAATGAACCCTGTGTGGGAATTGGAATCAGAGGTTATCAATATGAACTTGTGTTTTTCAATATACATTGATAGATGGAGAAGTAAATACAGACCTAGATGAAAAAGGGTGTGTGTGTAGCGTGTGTATATAACTGTGTGTGTGTACCATGTGTGTATAGCTGTATATAGCATGTGTGTAATTGTGAGTAGCATGTGTGTAACTATGTGTAGCATGTGTGTAGCATGTATGTGTAACTGTGTAGCATGTGTGTAGTGTAACTGTGTGTAGCATGTGTGTAGTGTGTGTGTGTAGCATGTGTGCATAGCATTTGTGTGTAACTGTGTGTAGCATGTGAGTGTAACTGTGCATAGTGTGTGTAGCGTGTGTGTAGCATGTGTATAACTGTATGTAGCATGTGTGTAGCATGTGCAGCATGTGTGTAACTGTGTAGCATGTGTGTAACTGTGTGTGCAGCATGTGTGTAGCTGTGTGTTGCATGTGTGTAACCGTGTGTAGAATGTGTGTGTAACTGTGTGTAACATGTGTGTAACTGTGTGTAGCATGTGTGTAACTGTGTGTGGTGTGTACCTGTGTGTGTAGCATGTGTGTGTAGCATATGTAACTTTGTGTAACTGTGTGTAGCATGTGTGTAACTGTGTAGCATGTGACTACATGTAGCATGTATGTAGCGTGTGTGGCATGTGTGTAACTGTGTGTAGCATTGTGTAAATGTGTGTGGCATGTGTGTAACTGTGTGTAGCACGTGTGTAGTACGTATGTGTGTAACTGTGTGTGTAGCGTGTGTGTGTGGTGTGTGTAACTGTGTAGTGTGTGTGTAGTGTATGTGTAACTGTGTGTGGCATATGTGTAGCACATATGTGTGTAACTGTGTGTAGCATGTGTGTGTAGCATGTTTGTGTAACTGTGTGTAGCATGTGTGTGTGGTGTGTGTAACTGTGTAGTATGTGTGTGTAGTGTATGTGTAACTGTGTGTAGTATGTGTGTGTAGTGTATGTGTAACTGTGTGTAGCATGTGAGTATGTGTGTGTAAACACATATGTCTTCCCAGTCGTGTCCACTAGAGGCCGAACACCCAGGTCTCAGGCTAACACCATTTTCTAATAAAAGGAACCAGAGTTCCAGGCCCCAAGCAGGAAAGGCAAGAACAAGGACGGACAGTGTAGCTGGACCGAGGCTATGGAAGCCTCTGTACTAGGCTTCCACTGATCAGTCAGGGACAATCTGAGCATCAAAAGAAGGCTTTTAGCCCATGAGATAAAATAGTAAATAATGAGTCTATAGAGATATCCATCAAAATTAAGTGATGGTTTCTTGAGGATGGAGATACTTCCATAGTTTCAAAGTACCTTCCCCCCAAATATTTATTAATTGCAAAGGGAAAATGACTGGCATTTCCCTATGACATAGAGGTGCCCGGATGCCCCATCTAATCCAGTGACCAGGTCAACATTATGAGTTAAGGGACAAATCAGCATCAGGTGAAGGGAGAACCTCCCACTCCAGTGTTCCTGCATCACAGGCAACATCGGACAAACTCATGTTGAAGGGTGTACCACCGAATAACGGCTCAGTGCTCTTCCAAAAGCACGAGGACACGAAAGGCGAGGAGCCCTGAAAACGACTTTAGATGAATGAGACACCAGGACCACGCACAACACGTGCTTCTGAACCCAGCCCTGAATGGGTCTGAGGACCAAATGGCTGTGAAGGTGAGGGTGGAGCAGTGGGAGAGCGGCCTCTCTGCTGGAAACACCCACCCAAATGTCCCTAACCCTAACCCTAACCCAAACCCTAAACCTAACCCAAACCCTAACCCTAACCCTAACCCTAACCCTAACCCAAACCCTAACCCTAACCCTAACCCCTAACCCTAACCCTAACCCTAACCCTAACCCAAATGTCCCTGGTGATGGCATCGCATCGGCAACACGCTCTCAAACGCTCAGGAGAAACAGCTTGGCCCTTTACTTGAAATGTTTCTGTGGCTTTGAGATTGTTTCAAAATGTATTTTTGAAAATAATGAGGATGGGGGACTGTGATTTAAGTAACCAGTGGTCAGTGGAGGCCTCTATGAGGACAGAAGCTGGGACCAAGGAGGATCCTGAGGTGCCTCCTCCGGGCAGGACACTCCACCTCCCTCTGTCCCAGGACTGCTAAGTCCATGATGTGCTCCGCCAAGTCTGCTTCCAACGCTGGCTGGACAGGTGCAGGCCCCAGCCCCACCCAGGGTTTCTCTCAGGGACAGCCGGCTCTGTTCCTGGGGGCCTCCTGGAAAGCCCAGGGGACCAGGCACCTGGGAAAGTCTGACAAGCTTGGAAATTTCCATGAAAAAGGTGGAACCCATACCCTAGAAGCTACGGGTCCCGTGGGGCTGAGAGGAAGGTGGAACAGGACTCCCTCAGCCCACACAGGACCCCCCCACATTTGCCCCTGCCTCCAGCCTTTCCCAGCAGTGGGTCCAAAACAGCCCCACTAGCTCCGGAGAGGGGTGCCCTCGTCCCTGCCCTGGAGAGGGGTGCCCTCTTGTCCCCGCCCTGGAGAGGGGTGCCCTCTTGTCCCCGCTCCCAGAGAGGGGTACCCTCATGTCCCCACCCCCAGAGAGGGGTGCCCTCTTGTCCCCGCCCTGGAGAGGGGTGCCCTCTTGCCCCCGCCCTGGAGAGGGGTGCCCTTTTGTCCCTGCCCTGGAGAGGGGTGCCCTCTTGTCCCTGCCCTGGAGAGGGGTGCCCTCTTGCCCCCGCCCTGGAGAGGGGTGCCCTCTTGCCCCCGCCCTGGAGAGGGGTGCCCTCTTGTCCCTGCCCTGGAGAGGAGTGCCCTCATGTCCCCACCCCCGGAGAGGGGTACCCTCTTGTCCCCGACCTGGAAAAGGGTACCCTTTTGTCCCCACCCTGGAGAGGGGTGCCCTCTTGCCCCCACCCCAGAGAGGGGTGCTCTCATGTCCCTGTCCCTGGAGAGGGGTGCCCTCTTGTCCCCGCCCTGGAGAGGGGTACCTTCTTGTCCCCGCCCTCGAGAGGGGTGCCCTCTTGTCCCCACCCTGAAGAGGGGTGCCCTCTTGCCCCCGCCCTGGAGAGGGGTGCCGTCTTGTTCCTGCCCCGAGGGCCTCTTCCTCTCCACACCCCGGGGGGCCGCAGTTACAGGGGCTTCTGCTCCAGGGTTTGGGGCATCTGGAGGAAACACTGGCAGGAAACACAAACGGGACCGAGGGGAAAATGAGGGCAAGTTTTGCTCTTTTTCTTTCCTTTTTTTTTTCTCTCTGGAATCCAGAGAGAAGTAAAATGAAGACTTGCTGAGTGGCGCAAAGGCAGACCAGCTTTTGCTGAGTTTAGGTGAAAATGAGAGAAGGGAGAGGTGGGGGCAGGGAGTTGGCAATTCTATAGCTTTGCACATTTCTCTCATTATTTTGCTTCTAAATCAGCCTCGCTGGTACTTTCTCTATTCAATAAAAGCCAAATGCAAGCCATGTCCTCTAATCTCTCCAACAGCAGCTCACTGCTGAGAAAATAATACAGATGTAACTTCCAGCATCATACACTTTCTTTTCCATTTATATGCAAATAGTGACCTTTCGCCCAGGCTGTCTCAAAGAAGTGTTTCCTTAAAAATGCAAATAGCATGTTGCAGGCAGTTACTGTGGCTGAGTCTTTCTTATATTATTATCATTATTTCTTTTAACCTTACCAACGCTGTAAAAACAACAGCTAAACTGCTCTGCAGTAATAATGACTTTCCAAACCAAATCACAGGACGGGCTCTCCAGGCGGCCTGTCATCCCCGGCTGCCAACAAGGGAGGAGTGTGCCCAGCCCAGGGCAGGCAGTGTGCTGGGAGGGACACCAATAGTGTCACATTCATCCCTCCCAGGGGTGCCTGGGAGAGCAGTTCAGCCATGTGACCAGGCCTCACACCAAGGCCGGGTGCCTGGAACCCAGGCGGCACCAAGGAAACCACTCCACACTGCTCCACGCAGACACACACAGGGTTCTCCTTCTGGGGCAAGAACATCCTCAGCTCCAAGTGGGGTTCAGTGCTGTGATCATAGTCCAGCACATTCACCCCACACCCAGGACAAGGAACCCGGAGTGGGGACCTCCAGAAATAGATGGCTCCCAAGAGGCTACCCAGGGCAGCAGGAAAGATGCTGCAGGAGGAGAAGTCAGGGACAGGGAAATGGACACAACTACAGGGAAAGATGCTGCAGGAGGAGAAGTCAGGGAGGGGAAATGGACACAACTAGGAAAGATGCTGCAGGAGGAGAAGTCAGGGACGGGGAAACGGACACAACTAGGAAAGATGCTGCAGGAGGAGAAGTCAGGGAGGGGAAATGGACACAACTAGGAAAGATGCTGCAGGAGAAGTCAGGGACGGGGAAACGGACACAACTAGGAAAGATGCTGCAGGAGGAGAAGTCAGGGACGGGGAAGCGGACACAACTACAGGCACTGGGGTACGGGCTCCCTCCTGCTCCCCTGACCATCTCTACTGACTAAGCCAGGCCACAGGCCAGGGAGAAGCCCACAAAAGACACCCACTCTATCAGCCGCACCTGCCCAACAGCCCACCTCTGTCTGTGACTGCTGCCTCCGAGGGCTGCTTGAGGCCTGACCCACCCACGGTGCTCAGGAGGGGAGGGAAAGTGGCCAGGCTGACCCACGGGCCTTGCCTCACTGGGCCACCATCAGAGACACTTTTTCCAATCAGGCACAACTGGACTCGCCTGCCTGAATTCTGGGGTATGGGAAGGGGTAGAACACAGAGAAAACAAAGGCAGTAAGAAGGGGCTGTGATGGAAACAGGCCTGGTCCAACAGGTATTCCAGATGCAAGATAAGAATTAAGAAGGTACGAGGCCAGGAATGGTGGCTCAAGCCTGTAATCCTAACACTTTGGGAGGCAGAGGTGGGTGGATCACTTGAGGGCAGGAGTTGAAGACCAGCCTGGCCAACATGGTGAAACCCTGTCTCTACTAAAGATACAAAAATTAGCCAGGTGTGGTGGCACTTGCAGGAGGCCGAGGCAGGAGAATTGCTGAACCCAGTAGGCGGAGGTTGCAGTGAGCCAAGATCATGCCACTGCACTCCAGCCTGGGCAACAGAGTGAGACTCCGTCTTTAAAAAAAAAAAAAAAAAGAGGGTATGGCCAGAGCCGGCAGGGCTGGGTTTGGGGGCGTCTTCTCCATGGATCTTTGGGAACTCCCCAGAAGACACATTGGCCTCGCAGGATCAAGAGGTCCTGCTCTGGAATTCTGCTCCAGCATTTTCGTTCCTTGGTCCCAGAAATTTTTCTTAGAACCATTCAGCTTTCCAGCCCAAAAAGAGAAGAAATGGCCATCTCCTTCTGCCTTAAAACCACATTTTACTGAGGCCTTGAAGACAAAATTCCACTAGGAGGGGCATCTCACATTCCCTTTCGGGTCTGCCCACACCCTGGCTCATCCCCAGTTCAGAAGGGAGAGGGCTCGAGGGAAGATCCCCAGGCCTCAAAGCCCTTGGGGATTTTGGCTTTCACAACAGTTCCGTTTTCCTTCTCCAACCCCAGGCTCTCCAACTGCAGGACCCCTGCCCAAATCCCTGCTTGGGTAGGGTGAGCCCAGGCAGCTGCTCTCTGATGGGTTCAACTGCAGCCCTAGCTCCAGGGCTCAGAGCAGCCCCCTCTGCTGCTCTTCAGGCTTAGAAAAATTGTGGGGGGCAGGGGGATGTGTATGGTAATTTCCCAGCCTGGATGGACAGTAGTCAGTACACGAGAGCCAACACAGAACACATTTGGGGAAAACACAAACGCTTTACCCACACCAGAGGCGGCCTGGCCTCTGGGTGACTGGGCAGGAAGTGGGTGGCCAACAGGAGGGGCTGGCAGGGGGAGAGCTCACCAGGTCCAGGATCCCAAGGCCATCAGAGGGCTCTCCAGGAAGAGTAATTGGACTCTAACTCTTACATCAAAGTGGGTTTGGGTTCCTCCAGATGCCAGAGGTGTAGGGGGTCAGCCAAGCACAAAGGTTCAGACCCTGGGGATGAAGGGAGCTCCACATCCAGCAGCAGGTTCTGACTTAGAAGCCGCATGTGCGATTTGCAGCCAGACAAGCCCAGGCCACCGGTGTGGATGACACTCCACAGGGGAGAGGTGCAGGGCCCAGAGTCCTGGAACGGATTCCTCGAGACAGGCTCCAGGCAGCCCTTCTAGGGATTGCTTCCCTGAATGGCATTCAGTAACAAATTCCTTTGTTTTCCCTATCTGGCTGATGCACCTAGGAAGCAGACTCCTTATTTACAGGACTTACCACTGGATGAGGGAAGGCAGCAAGCTCACAGCACCTCATAACTCTTAAAAATTGGGCAAATTTGGCCGGGCACAGTGGCTCACGCCTGTAATACCAGCACTTTGGGAGGCTGAGGCGGGCAGATCACCTGAGGTCAGGAGCTCAAGACCAGCCTCGCCAACATGGCAAAACCCCATCTCTGCTAAAAAAAAAAATACAAAAATTAGCCAGGCGTGGTGGCATGCATCTGCAATCCCAGCTACTCAGGAGACTGAGGCAGACAGAATTGCTTGAACCCAGAGGCGGAGGTTGCAGCCGAGATGGCGCCACTGCACTCCAGCCTGGGCAACAGAGCAAGACTCCGTCTCAAAAAAATACATATATATATTGGACCAATTTGTCTATCTGTGTCGTGGGGAGGAAACGAACGCCTCACAGCCAACCCACTCTGACGCATCGGTGACATGGCTGGGTCATGGCTCACCGAGGCCAACCCACTTTGATGCATTGGTGACATGGCTGGGTCATGGCTCACCGAGGCCAACCCACTCTGATGCATTGGTGACATGGCTGGGTCACGGCTCACCGAGGCTAGGGTTGGGCATGGCCTTCGTGGAAATAAAATGAGGAAGCACAAAACTCTAAATAAGCCAGCCAAAACAAAATCAGACCACTTAAAAAAAAAAATGACTGTAAGAGGTGCCTTCTTTAATGCGCAATAATAGTCTAACATTTTATCTGGGCAGATATGATCTCAAATAACCAGAAGGCAGGGCTCACCCTCAAGAAGGAACAGAGAGTAGAGGAAAAATTCAGAACTGCTCAACTGAGCATTTAAGTAGCTTTTCTTCCCAACACAAGTGTCCTTCCAACCTCAAAGCTAAAATGTGGATCCTTCCCTGGTCCAGACCAGCTTTGAAAACTCCATGTACTGTGTGAACAAGGGGGCCCCTAGGCAAGATTGGGGTACCCCACTTGGACCCAGCAGGCCCAGACTTGCGGTGCCCCATCGGGTCCAGCAGCCCCTAGACTTGGGATGCTTTCCTCGGGCCTGGCAGCCCCCAGAGCTGGTTGCCTGCAGGCTCTCCCGGAAGGCAAGCAGGGACACCCATCAGTCTGATGCAATGTCACAGCAGAGACATTGCATCCCGAGAGCGGGATTTCAAATGTGAGACACATGAGAGTAAAGGTAAGTAAAGGAGGCCCGGGGTGGCATCTGTACCAAGCCTTGAAAGACAAGCAAAAATTCAACTGCAGAAGATGAAGGGAGAGAGGGAAGCATGTTCGGGAATCTTGGGTAACAACCCAGTTTGGGACGGAGAATAAGGTTGGAGGGCATGCTGGGGACAGGCTCTAGATGTGTCCCAGGCTGTGAGGAAGAGACATGAGGGCAGCAAGGGTCATACTGTGGTCTGTGGGCAGCCTGCATGGCAGCCTGGGACACTGGGCAGGAAGGCTGGGTGGGGCTGGGTGGGACTGTGAGGGAGGCTGTTCTAGAAAGATCTCAGATTCGAGCTACACCACTCACCTGGGAAGCTAATTTGCCTCCCAGCCTCAGTGTCCAACACAGAACACGTTCATGAGAATTAAACAAGTTAGCACAGTATCAATGATTAAAATAACAGTGTCAAACGTGTTTCTTTGCCCCTTGCGACCTAAGTCAGATTTTTTGTTCCATTTCATAGATTAAGGCCCAGTCTCAATGAAAATAATGTTAAACATATTAAGTCGTCCCAATTTCAAATCCCTGTTTTTCCCTAAACAAAACTTTGGTAAGGGCAGGGTGAGCACAATTCCACGTGCTGACGAACGATTGACAACCAAGTGTTCAGGCAGCAGTAAATGGGAGGCTGCTTTGGACCACCCACATCTGGGATCCCTGGGACGGCAGATACCCTGGGAAACTCAGAGCCGAGAGGGAACTTGTCCCCCAGCTCTAAGTCTTGTAAAGAATGGGCAGCACCTTCAGTTAGGAGCCACTTTGGCTGCCCACAGAGCAGGACTGCTAAAGCCATTTGATTTTCAGAACCCAAAAACCCTGTAGGTGTAAAGACCCAAGTGCTTTGACAAGCTAGCTCAGCAAGGAGCACACAGGGATTGGGGATGCGCCTCGGGTCTGTCTCACCGTGGGTCTGTGGGTCTGGCTCACTGGGAGGCCACCCCAGGCACCTGCTGCTGTCAGTTTGCGGTCCGAGAGTCTCAGGGACCTTCTAGGGCCTTCTAAAGCAGGACTTGGTGCACCATGGAGCAACCAAACTCCCACTCTCCTTCCACTCAGGCAGGACAGGTCAGCCACTGGCAGCTCTGTGGATCCCTGAGGGGGACATGGAGGGTCCCCCAGGACCAGGTGAGAGGTTCCAACCGCCTTGACCCAGGGCCCCCTCTTCTCACACTCCTCCTCTGATGTGTGGATTGCAGGCGGCAAAATGGGAAAAAAAGAAGAGGACCCAGATGGCTTCTGCCCCAGCCCTCAGACCAATGTTGAACATGATGGAGGTGTGAAGCCAGGCGTGAGAGAGAGGTGGGGCCAGCAAGCTCATCTGTCAGCAGCTCAGGCCATATGGTGCCTCCACTTTTCCCTCCTAGCATCTAGATCCCAAGTGCTCACCCCCACCTTGCCTGGCCACCCTGACTCATGCAGAGCGCTGCAGCCTACTTCCTGAGGACCGTCCAATCTGCACCCTCCTGGCACAGGCCATGCTCCCAGGCCACAGTCCCAAATAAACCCCAAGGCACAGCGAACGTATCCAATCAACTCCAAGCAACTCCAGGGCAAACCACACACTCAGTTGCCAGAGCACAAAGTCACTCTCTTGAAGGTTGGGGCTGCTGAGTGGAGGCTTCCAGTGCTGCAGGACGAGGGGTGGCAGGAGGACCACAGACACCCACAGCTGTGTCGACATCCTCTCTCCTCTGCAAGGCCTGGACTCCAATCCTGGCCAAGGCAGATGTACTCAGCCAGGGCAGATTAAAGCATGCTGAGTTACTTTCGTTCTCGATTAAAATAACATTGCATTTTTTAAGTGCAAATCATAAAATAAAAAAAAGGATGAAGTTATGGGTGAAACCAATCTTCCCACAAGGAACGCTCCTAATGGCATTAACCGTGGGGAGAAAAGACTCCGCGCTTGTATCAGGTTGGTTCCAGTAACACTGAAGAGAAACAGGAAGACATTTTCAAACTACGCTTTCCACTTGCAAGTATCCATTAATCTCTTCTCTCTGAAGCTGGCTCCGTGGAAGCCTGAGATCAAAACCATTTTAATTCCGGTGAAATTCCTCTTGCTCATTTTTGTTCTGAGTTTTTTAAAGTGACGTTTGGGGAAATTTTGTCTGAAAGACAGAAAAATGCTGGGAACCTCAAGAGGCCGTGAAAGCACCCTCCACCCCAAGGCCTCCGGCAAACACTCTGCGCTGGGCAGTGGGCTGCCCCCAGTGGGGCTGTCCTGAAGCGCGGATGGGTCCCGCGGTTCCCAAGGAGCAGGAAGCCCACAGAGGAGCAGCACAGCAGCCACTGCTCTCTTCCCTTCTGGGAAACACGGCGTTTCTCCGTCTGACTAATCTAATGATGCTGGTTCCCAAAGACCATTTTCCTGTAAACTCGCACCACAAAATTCCTGTTAAAATTACATCTGTAGACAACTAACTTCTGGTTTATTCATGAGTGAGTTCACAAGGAAAATGCAGAGGGGGAGGATCTAAGAGGAGGAAGATGGGAGAGAGGAAGAAAGAGAAGATCCCCCCAACCCCCACGGGCACCCTGCTCCTCTCTCCCGCCCAGGTTCCTGCAAGAGAACAGGCAACAAAAGAGGGGCTCTGAGATGCGTCTTCCAGCATTGGGACAGGCAGAGCATCCACTCTCCAAGACGCTTGAGTAACATGAAAGTCTGGCTGACCGTCCAGTACCCTGCCTGCTCGCAGATCAGGTGACCGCCAGCAGCCCCCACCCACCCCACAGCTAACCTCCTGACCCCTGTTCCACCAGCTGGGTCAGTTCTCTACCTCCTCATCTACTCCAGGCCTGGTGCTGACCGAAGTGTTCTGGTTGTTCCCGGTCTCATCCCCACCCTGAGCCCCGACAGAGGGACTGGGTGGCCCCAAGCCTTGCTCAGTCTTTTCCAAAGTAGACGTGCCTTTTGCACTGAGTCCATCCAGGAAGAGCTCAGCCCCCACCAGCCTGCCCACTGCCACTGAGCAGCTGCTGGAGGCCCCGGGTTTCTCTCTGGCACTTTGTCAGTCTTCAGGAACCTCTCCTGCTCTCTGCGCAGTACTGGGTTGTGCAAACTGGCATTCCAAGTGGCCCAGCCATGACCAGACTGAGTAGCACCAGGAAGACAGATAGTCAGGCTCTGACCCCTGTCTCCCCAAAGCAGAGTGGTGTGGGTCTCCTGTACCCACCACACCACCACAAATGTCATTGTCTGCACATTCAGTGACCCCAGGCCAGAGAGGAAGGGAGTGAGTCTCTGAGCAGCACCAGGGAGAGCGCCCACCACGTCCACAGCTAGGGGACAGGCCAAGCTCCAGCCACCATCCAGGCTGACTGCGGAGCCAGCACTGCCGTTGGTCAGCTGCCAGAGCTGCCCAGCGTGCACCCCCGTGGCCGCATACCCTCTGCCAGCCTCTCCCTGACATCTCCGGCACTAACAGAGCTTCCAAATAGAGGCTGCTGCAACCCCCAGACCAGAGCAACTTTGCATCCCACATGGCTAGAAGGGGTCATCTCAGAGAGTTTTTCCCCACTCATACACCGGGGTATTCAAGGGAGCAGGTGACCACTGCCTTTGCCAGAATCTTCCAAGGGGGGCCAGAGCATTGGCTCTGAACAATTGAGGCTACCTCCAGATCTGTGGGCAATGACTGAGGGTCACACAAACCCTCGAGTGGCACTTTGGACAGAAGCAGCCCCCCTGCCTTGGGTAAGCTACCAGGCCCTCTTCAGGGATTCATGGCCCAAGGGGGTCAGAGCCAAGGCTGTTCCAGAGCAGAAAGGCCTCTTTGTCCAACTCCCTGTGGCTCCTGCTCAAGCTCCTGGATCAGCAAGTACCCCTGGGAAGTTCAGCACCATCCAGGTGCCCAGGGGGTCGGGGGTCCCTGTAGGAGTCTCAGTCTCTACAGGACAGAAGAATACATAAAACTGCCTCCTTCTCTTTGAAAACAAACTGCCCTCTAAGCCCTGACCCAGCCTCCCCTGCACAAGGAACAGCTACCCAGGGAGACAGGGCAGGGTCCTGCCTCCACTGGTAGCAGCACCCTGGCTGGTACCACAGGACTCCAATCCCTGCTCTCTTACTCTTTTGTTTACCGTTAATTAACAGGGCCATATGGAAGGAGGTGATAATCACAGCCAAGGACCAATGGGAGGGGAGCCCGGGGTGGCAGGGAGCCTGGGGGCCGAGGGAGCCTCCCTCAGTCAGCCCTGGTGAGGACACAGCACCCCCACTCCCCAGGCCAGAGCGAGGCCAGGGGTAGGCTCTGCCGGCACCTCAGAGGAGACAGAGCCAGAGCACACCCCTCAGCACCAAGTGGGCCCCCCCCAAGTCTGCCCCAACATCCCTCCCACCTTTTGTGCACTCAGCCACTGGCGTTAGAGGTGTCCTCAATTTTCTGTGATTTAAAAAAAAAAAAAAACTACAAGGGCAAAATTCTCCACCGACCTCTCCCAAAAGGGTAATTATAATCATCGCTGCCATTATCATCATCATGACAGAGTCGACGTCCAGGACCAAACCCACCTGCAGCCACGGAACACCTCGCACCACCGCAAATGTTTTGTTTCCAAAATTAAACACCCAACTTTACCAGCCAATGGTGTCCACTGATTCAAAGGTGATGCTGAGACAAGCAAAGCCCTTGGTGACTCCGAAGGAGCAGTGAGAACCCACCACTCCAACACAAAGCCACCAGCACTTGTTTATTTTCCTGGTTTATAGAGAAGAAAGTGAATTCAATGGACAGAACCAAAGTCCACGGCCCCAGAACTACAGACAATGGCATTAGGGTGTTCAACTTCTTAGCTAACCCTGATTTTTAGTTTTAAATACAAAAATCCAGTTACACTACCACCATAAACAACCACACTCCACAGCCGCACGGACACGTAGCGAAAAAAGGGGCTGAGAGGAGCAGCCGATATTTACTTCTGCACATCTATCCCATAGCCGCATGCACCCTAGATATTGATCCGTAAGTTGAGAAATGCGTGACATGCAGACAAAACGTTCACGTGAGCACCTCTACTCAGTACCTTGGGTGGGGGTCACACATGACACACCCCAGACTCTGAGACCCTGCTTCAGAAAGGTCTTCTGCTTAAGCGGCCAGTGCTCTCCCCAGGTACGGAGCTGCTGGGTCCCACGGCCACAGACATATCCGTTGTTCCTCTTCCAGAAATGCGCATAAAGTTTCTGGTTTTGATATGCGCTCCCCCTCCCCTAATGTCTCCTCTGTCAGACGCACAACATGTCCCCTGGAATCTCAGAGGAGCATGAACAACAGAGAGACAGGAGAAAAACAGCACACGGCAGGCCAGGGAGGAGAAGAAAGCCCCCGTCCTCCAGAGCAGTTTCAAAAAGCCATCCTCAGACCTGCTTTTCCTGCAAACAGAGCCTTCATCTTAGAAATTAACTCTGCCCGCGCGCCCTCTCCCTGTCTCTGTCCAAGAGGAAAAGCCAAGCGTTGGGTATCTGCCTTTGTCAGAAAGAACGTAACGTTGACTTACCTTTCCCCACAGCTATTGTCTGTCCTCTTTCAAAATGACATCACGGAAAGCAATCATGAAATTTACATGGGGGGTGCAGGGTGGACTGGGGGAGGAGAGGGAAGGCAGCTGCCTCCCGTACAGCGGTCACATGTGGGGAAGCCTGCGTGCGGGTTTCAATTAAATATCTTCTCCCCTTAGTGTGCGAACTCCTAAGCCAGCTAAAGGCGACGTCTCATTTACTTAATGACTGCTCTCATTAGCAGCGGTGGCACGGGCTGGCGGAGGAGGCTCCTTTGTAAATACGCTACCCATGAACCCTTGGGGCTCCAATATATCTGTTTACTCTCTGAGGTGAAATAAATTTACAGTATAGCATCAGAAAGATGGATCTGCTGAATTGGGGGTGAGAGGTGTCCCAGTCCGGTGGAGCCCTGTCCCCTGCTCTGAGACTCGGCCAACAGAAGGTGCCTACGTTTGTCCACACTGATTCATACTCAATGTGCAGCAGGATTGAGTTTTTTTAAAAAGCAAAACACACAAAAGGGCAGAGAGCATTACAACCACCACATTCACCCCCCTCTGCTTTCTCTGCCAGTGGTTCAGTCCAATAATTCCTAATAGCAGCAACCGGAATGACAGATGCCCCGGGTTAGCATGGCTACAGCGAAAGTACTTTACAATATTTATTGGTGGTTAGGAATATGACCTACCATCATAAAGAACGGGATGCAGAATTTATTACTCAAATGAACCAGGAATATTACATATTGGCTCATCTGCATATTCAAGTACCCCTGACTTAAATGGATAAGTATTTTTAACGGCATAAAAGGCAACTATAGCCACAGACCAAAAAATAAAGTCACGCACACAAAGAATACATCAGGAAAAGGCATTTTTCTGTTCTCACACTTTCCCTTTTCACTTTAATTTTTACAATAATAAAAACCTTCCCAAAGAGAAGTCAGGGATCCCTGGGCATGGGAACCCCCCCAAAAAAAGACTAAGTTTATTCCAACCAGAGCGAAGCACACTGCCCAAGTTTTCTGCTCTTTTTCTGATTCTTTTATAAACGGCCTGAAAGGAGCTAGCCAATGAAAATCAAGAAGGGAAAAATCCATAACACACACAATAGAAGTGCCCACCCACTCTCTATGCAGCCTGACTGTCTGCCTTCTCATCTGCCAGTTTGTGATATTTTCCCCCACATTCAGGGATAAATGTAGGAATTTCTTCAGTAAGAGAACTCAAGAGCCAGAGCATTCTTGTTTGCGGCCCAAATCTCCTTCTTGTACTGATAAATCAGGCAAACGATTGTCCATTATCATAATCAGGATGTTAGAAACGAAACTGT
The DNA here is from genome assembly GCF_028885655.2 of Pongo abelii. NCBI lineage: Eukaryota > Metazoa > Chordata > Mammalia > Primates > Hominidae > Pongo > Pongo abelii. The sequence goes on along the minus strand of NC_072006.2, from coordinate 68,623,674 downwards.
GAAACGCAAGAGTGAAAACTCAATGTGAGACGCCTGCAAAGATGCCGCCGTCCAAGGGCAGCTGGAGAAGCAGAAAACTCACATCTCAGAAGTTCAGTGAAGAGATTTCAACAGACAGTAAACATCATTTCTTGGTCAATTATGCAAGAGCACAATACCCCAACTTAATTAGCACTAAAGGGTTCAGGCCACCAAAAGTGTGACTGAGGCAGGACTGAACACAGCTTTCTCTAAGAGAGCATGTTTTGAAAATCTTAGTGGCTTATTTTTAACATACAGTTTGTGCTTTACACGTTACATACAAACCAATAAGCTTCACCCCAAAGGCAAGTATCTTAGATTCTTATACGCACAGATTATCCTCAACAAATAAAACACAAAATGTACATAGAGCAATTGTGTAGATTGAGCACAAGGAAATAAATGCAAGCCTGCACTGGTCAAACTGAGGATGAAATATTAATTAGTCAAATGAGAACAGTTTGAGGTTTCCACAATGACTGCCTACCACTTTTAAATTCTGTCATAAACTTATATCCATTAGTATAAAAGGACACATTCAGCTGAAAGCACTCCTGAAAAGCCGTTTCTATCTCCTCTGGACATGCTGTGAGTGCCAGGATGTCTTACATCCCAAACCTTCAGCATTCAGAAATTCTATTAAACCCTTATCGGCAGGCTGCAGGCTCCGGGCAGGCTTGCGGGCCATTGTTCCAAGATGAAGATAGAATCAAAGGGAGGGCCGTTGCTGAATCAGCCTTATTTCCCAACGACACCCAAGGTTTCATGAAAGCGACTTAATTCAGATATGCAACAGTCACACCTAAGAAACCACAGCGAAGCGGAGGTGGCAGCAGGGAGAAATGAACCTGCGCAACACGGGCTTCGTGGGGCACAAGAGTTTTTTCAGGTAATAGAAATTATATTTGTGAAAACGTAAGTCTTTCGGCATTTCTCCCTTCCCCTTTTGAACAATCACAGGCCTCCTGAGGTGTGGCGCTCCGGGGGTCGGGAATGGGCCCCCAGACCCTCTGTGGCGCTGCCAGGAAGAGCGTTCAGAATGTGCCTGGAAACTTAAAATCGGTGCCTGCTGGCAGGACCTAGAGCGCCCTGGGAGCTGCCACCGGGAGGTTAAAGTGCTATGAGCAGTTTCCGAAGATGAGTTTTGATGAGCAAAGGTTCGAACTCTTTAGCTGACCCCGTCAAGACAAAGGAGTCCAGGGGAAAGAGCGGGGCAGAAAAGCGGCCGCCGGCACGTTTCTCCGCTTCGGCTGCCGCCCTTCAGCCCCTGGGAGGGAGCCTGAGCGGTGGGTGGATCCGAAGTCTGATCAGCACTTCGGACAGCGCTCTCCCCCCAGAGCGCCTCAGTCTTTGTTCTCCGCACAGGGAAGCTTCTGAGTTCGCACCAGTATTCAGCTATCGCTAAACTCTGGGCTCCGGGCTGAGACAGAGAATTCCAAACCCCAACAGATCCCTGCTTGTAAGTGACAACAGCAAGATATAGTCTTAAACTTCTTTTCTTAGAGAGGGTGAAAATTTGTCAGGACTTTTTGAAATCATAAAATATTTTCTCTTCCATAACTGAGCATGTTGCACACTGTTCCTTTGGGTTTTATTTCATAAAAGTCTGTGGGAAGGTCACATGTGACTTTTTAATAATATGTTTGGAAAGATCCACCAGGAAATAACTCCTGTCTGACTGGCGGGTCCTCAGACTCCACACGGGGAGGGAAACGGGAGATTTGCAAAACCAAACTTACGCCGCAGCCGCACTCGCTGAGAAAGCGCTTTGTGTGAGTGGGGGAGCAGGCTTAATGATCGCTTAGCTGGTAAGATCATTTCAAATAAAGTGTAATTACTTGTGCAAATCTGCACACAGACATTCCAAGTGTCAGTTCATTTGCTTCATAAAAACTCTTTCAAGTAATTTTGGTCTAAACTTTCTGCATCTGTAATTGGCACCACCTTCTCCGGTGACCAGCTGGGGGTGAGGGTTTTCTTGTTTCCTTCTGAAAGCTTCCCCGCAGATGGGCGCCTGCCTTAATGCTGCAGACGACAATTAGGGCCGTTGTGTGAGGCCGAGATGGTGAGCATTAATATTGTATAGAACAGCTGAGGGCGGGGGTGCTGCCCCAGGCCGGCCCTGGCAGATGGAGCAAACAAAACCGGGATCCACTCTCCACCACACTCGGGGCTGACTTTGTGTTTCTGTCTCACACTCACGCAGACACTCACAAACATTTGGCATCCAGTTTGTGAGACCCTCACATACATATGCACACTCACACATGTGCACTCACACACACAGCAACTCGGAGTGTGATGAGGACGCAAGCAGCAGCGGCCCTGGCCAAAGCCCCTTAGCTACAGTTAAGTCCCAGGGGACATCTGTCGCACACAAATTCTCTCTGCCACCTTCTCACAGAGTCTCACAGAGCCTTGCTCCAGGCCAAGGGCTCCTGACACCCACCAGCTATATGGTCTGCTGGGCAGATCTGGGCAGGTAAATCAACAGAAAGAAGGCCCGGCTGGCCTCTGCACACACCCGGCCCACAGCCCTCCCACCTCCAACCTTCTGCAGGGCAGCGTTCACAGGGCTCTGTGCCGTCCGCACTTCTGCAAGCCACAGGATCCGCTAGAAGGGGAGGTGGCTGTTTCCCCAGGGACCCTGGCCATTGTTCAGGAGGGAGCATGTCTGTCGCCTCCTTGGCTGCCCAGAAAAGAGCACTGAGCTCTGATGGGGGGACACACACAGCTAATTAGTCCCTTTGGCATCTTCGCAGAAACTTGTGAACAGACCAGGGAGGGATGTGAGGGGCTGGGGGTGGTACGCACCCAGGAAGGTCCCGCAGAGCGTCATCCTGGCCAGGGGGTGCACCTTCTCTCTGGGAACACACGTCACTTCATGCTGGAAAAAGTTGCTGCACAAACTTGTGTCCCAGGGCCCTGGGGAGACCCCACTGCATCCAGCCAATCAAGACCAGGGAGCAGATAATCACAAATTGATGCCCCGGCTGCCTGCCAATGAGGCTCTCTTCTCCACACAATGGGCTCAGGCCCAGACAATCTCTCCCCCACCCCGCAGGGCCAGGGAAGGGGAGTGAGAGGAGACAGAGACACAGCCCTTCCCACACAGTAATGGACTCACAGCGAGTGAGGGGAGGGGGCCCTTCCTGAAGATGCATCCCTTCCCCCGCTTCCTCTAGACTAGGTCCAGCCTGAAACCTGGTGGGGAACAAGCCAGGATGGGTGAGTGGGGTAAGACTGGCTCCCCACAACCCAATCACTGCCTGTCGAGAGGGCAGGCCCCTGAGGGCCCTCAGCTGGTGTGGCTGACTCCCCACCACCAGGTCTCAGGCAGAAGCTATGGTGGGAGGTGCCAGGGGGAGGCAAACTGTAGAAGTCAAGACTCTCTTGACAACCTCAGGCCCTGCAGGCGGAGGGTGGGGTGTGCAGGAAGGAAAGGGCAGGGAGAGAGGGCTGCCCAGAAGGACCTGGACCTTCCAGCAGCTAGAGCTGCACCAGGGGCAGGGAGGGGCAGGGTGTGGGGATGGGAGTGAAGGCGGGCACCGCAGAGGCCTCTTCCAGAATGATTCCTAGTCCCTCGAACCGGGCCCACGACCTTTCACTGCCCACAGGGGCCCTTTGAAACGATGAACTTGGCCACACCATGGAGCCTGGCTGTCTCTGGGCTTCCCCTGATGCCGAGGGAAGCTCCCATCACCCCGGGCAGCTCAGGGTCACCTCCTGGTCCTCAGGTTCTGCAGGTGTCTGTCCCTGCAGGGGACAGGTGGAGGCCCAGGTGATGCTGGCTTATTTCTGCCAACACGTGGCCAAGTCCAGGCTAGTCTCTCCCATCCAGGGCAGCATTGAGGGGGAGGCCCGGAGTATGGAGGGTTCAAACCTTTGGAGGAGGCAGATATGGACTGACCCCTGATGAGCCCCTCCCAGCTGGGTGACCAAGAGCAAAATGTTTAACATTTACATCTTCAGTGAGGCCTATGGTGAGTGCCACTGGGCGGCAATAGACGGTAAAGGGTGTCCCAAGAGAAGTGACGAATTGCATTCGAGTTGGGACGCCCCCTCAGGAATGAATCGGGTTGCTGAGGGTCTGGATGTGGCAGGGACAGAGAGGCCACAGGAGACTCCAGGGCTGGCCAGAGCCATGAGGTGGGTGGCAGCACCCCCTGAGAGGGAGACGCTGAAGGAGGGCAGATTTGTGGGAGTTGCTGGCTCTGCTGGGATGTCTGAGTGCCTGTTAGTCACCAGGTGACACCGTCAACAAGGGTGACAGTACGGAGGCTGAGGCTCGGGGCAGAGATTAGGCTGGAAATAAATGGTGAGTCATCTTGTTTAGAGGAGAGAACAGCGAGGGGGTGAATGTGCTCAGAGGCTGGTGAGCGTGCAGGGGAAGCAGGAGGGAGCAGGTGGGTGCAGCGGGGACAAGTGGGAGGCCGAGAGGGGCAGGTAGGGGTGGGGAGACAGGTGGGGCAGGTGGGGCCAGGAGGGGCATATGGCAGTGGTGAGACAGGTGGAGCAAGCTGGGGGAGGGGAGGGGGTGGGGACAGGAAGGTAGAAGAGGGGCGGGGGCAGGTGGGGCAGGTGGTGGCAGGGACCAGAGGGGCAGGTATAGGGGACACAGACAGTTGGGCACGTGGGGACAGGGGCAGGTTGGGCAGGTGGGGATGGGGCAGGTGGGGCAGGTGGTGGCAGGGACCAGAGGGGCAGGTGGGGGACATAGACAGTTGGACAGGTGGGGACAGGGGCAGATGGGGCAGGTGAAGACAGGGGCAGGTGGAGCAGGTGGGGATGGGGCAGGTGGAGACAAAGACAGGTGGGGACGGGGTAGGTGGGGCAGGTGAGGACAGGGGCAGATGGGGACATGAACAGGTGGGGACACGAACAGGTGGGGAAGGTTGAGGACAAGGACAGGTGGGGACAGGGGCAGGTGGGGGCAGATTGGGCACAGGGATGGGTGGGGCAGGTGGGGACAGGATGGGGACAGGGGCAGATGGGAAAGGTGGGGACAGGAGCAGGTGGGGACGGGGACAGGTGGGACAGGTGGGGACAGGGGCTCGTGGGGGCAGGTGGCCACAGCAGATGCTGTGTGGAAGAGTGGTTTTCCCCTCTGAGTTCTGCCTCTTCTCCTCATCCACAATGACATCTGTGCTTAGGGGAATTGACCTGGGGCAGATTGCCAAACCTTTCTGTGACTCAGTTTCCCAATCTATCAAACGAGGGCAAGAGAAATGTCAGAAAGTGCCAGCAGGGGTTGGTGCTGGTGCTGATCCATCCACCCGCCCACCACGGAGACACCCCTCGCAGTAGCCAGGGGGCCCCTCCCAACACCACAGCTATCAACTGCTGTTTGCAGTTCCAACTTGCTCCACCTGACTGGGACTCCCTACCCTTGGGGAAAATATGTTATTCGGATGGAGTTAATTAAGACTGATTATTTAAAGGAACAATGGTGAGAAATCCAGGAAAAGCTTGTGCTGCTGCCTTTCAGTAGAACCAAGCAGCCTGGTGATCCATCACGTGATGAATTGACTTGGACATGTTCAGAATCAGGAAAGACAGAGCCAGCGCTCCTCTCTGAAGGTCTGCTCGAGAAAGGCCCTCCAGCCCTCCACCCCAACTCAACACACGCTCAGGGGGCCAGCGCCAGGGGAACCTGGCCAGGCTGAGTCAGAACTCACCAAGTTGACCATGGATGCATTAGGGTTTGAGGGGCATTTGCCATAGGCCATGCGGCCCAGCCTCACCCCACAGCCGGGAGAGTCCAGCCCTGTGTGTGGGATGCAGCTCTGGCTATTGAAGGTGGAAATACCTCAGCCTCCCTCAGGGCTGCATGTAGCCACTGTACCTCTCTGCCCTCGACAGGAAGCCGGGCTGCAGCCGACCCAAGGTAAGCCCTCTGGACATCACCCACCATAGCTGGGTTCCCAGCACTCAGCGCCACCTGGGCTGAAGTTATGTGGAGCCAGAGCAGGGGTCCTGCCTGCTGGACACATCTCGGGCTCCAGAGGTCACAGGCTGCTGGTCATCGCTGTCTAGGCTGGCACTGGTTTCTGCTTTAGTAGGGCACCCAATACAGGTGCACCTATGAAGCCCCTCTGGTCTGCCCATATGGCTCCTCTGCCTGCTCTGCCCTGACGCGGGGCCATGACCTCGGAAGGCGGCATCCTAGGGGGTTGGCTGGGCTGTGCGGATGCTGAAACAGCAGAGTGACCTGTAGGACAGAAGCTGCTCAGAGGACCCAGGTCACCAGGCCCTCAAGCCTCTGAGGGGGCCAGCCCAAGGGTCCTAGGGATCTGTGCATCTCACAGCAGCCTCAGCAACAGCCCAGCCCAGGAGACAAAGGATGTAGGGACAGAGGAAAGACAGAGGAGAGACAGCTGAGGGCTGGGGGCACCGGAGGAGAAGGCAAGGTCACTGTGACTGCCGTGGCACCGGAGGACACAGCTCCCTGCATCAGGGGCAACCTAGGCCAGGCCTCAGGAAGAACTGGAAGCAGCTGCAGAGGGGCTTCCTTCCCATCCCCTGGAAGTCAGACTGGTGTCAACGCTCTGCGGAGCTCAGAGGGGCCTGCAGGGCAGGCGCAGCTGAACAAGGCTGCAAGCTCAGCCATGCGTGGTTTAGGGAAGCCAGGAGGCTCCATGCCGAGCCCAGGACGCTGCATCTGCCCAGCCCCATGGAGAGAGAGACATGAGCTCCTGACAGGGAGGCCTGACCAGGAAGGGGCGTTAGCTGAGGGTACAGCAAGAGTGAAGGCCGCAGGGCGAGAAACGGAAGCACATTCAATGAACAGCGGGACTGGGCTCAGAGGGAGGAGCTCAGAGTGAAGGGCTTGGAGAGTAAGAAGCTCAGGCTGAAGGCACTACCCTGGGCACTGGGCCCAGGAAGCTAAGAGCAGTATGAGAAAGTAGCCCCCCCCCCGCCCCCACCTCATGACCTGGCCACCCTGAGGCGGAGGAAAGTGAGGAGGAGAGACAGGTGCGCCCAGAGTGGACCAGGAGAACAGTGAGGGACAGCCCTGCCTGACTGTTCTAGGAGCAACCAAGAGGGTGAGGCAGGGGTGGAAACCCCCTGATGTCCTGGTCCTACCAGCACAGAACGATAGCTAAAGGCAAAAAGAAGCTGAACCAGTAGGAGAGATAAGAGGTGGAGACAAAGGCCAAAGAAAGAGGCAATGGCCAGGGAGGGGGTCCAGGGACCAGGGTCAAGGGGATTAAACACAGAGACGGATGCAGACAGGGGCAGGAAAGGAGACAAAGGATGTGGGGAAAGAGGTGACACAAAGGCAGAGAGGTGAGGCAGAAACCAGGCCGGCTCAGACAAACAGATGGACAGAGAGGTGAGGAACACAGAGAAAGAGGAGAACACAGACTGGCCGACCACCAGGGTGCCCAGGAACCAGCTCAGGGACAGCAGGAAAAGGGAGCAGCCGGTGGGGCACCCTGACTGTCCCTGTCATCGCCTTCCACCCTGCAGGGGTCACACCACATCTGCATGTGCATGTGCGTGTGTGTGCCTGAGTGTGTGCACACACACGTGTGAGGACAGAGGGCCCAGCACCTTGCCCTGCTTCAGGCTCTGTTTAAATGGCTTTGGAATTGTGCTCCCAGAACAGATGGCCTCGGAGATAAAGCTACCGGGTGCCTGGACAGAGAGCGAGGCTGCGGGCGGTTGCCATGGCAGGCTGGACTGGTGAAGATCGCTCATTAGCAGACAGAGCAGGGCTCACAAATGTCAAGATGGGCTCATGGGGAGGGGCACCCCCAGCAGAGCCCCGGGAGGGAAAGACTCTGGACTGAATGTCTGGGTCCTACATTCCCAAGAATGAAGCTTGGTGGAGCGGGTAGGCACTGGCCAGCTGCTGACTGATGTCCAAGGATGACAGCCACGCTGGCCTGGCTATATTGGGAGAAACACCCCTCCCGTCTCTGTCCCAAGATGCCCAAGCTGGAGCCTGAGACACACTGACCCTGGGATGGTTCCAGCCATGCCCCACACTGGAGATTAAGAGCCAGTTCAAGGCCAACACCACACTCTGGGATGACAAGATAGCTTCCTGAGCGAGGGAGCCCCCATCCTCACATGCGGCACTCTGGGGAGGGGTGGGAGCCGACCACAGGGGCTTTACAGCCTGTGCCCAAGGCCCTCCCATCCCAGCTGGGAGCCCAGAGACGGAAGGGGCAGCTGGAGCCCTGGACAGGGTCTAGGAGACAGATCCTAGAGCCAGATCCCCCACCATTCCAACAAGCACACCCTGAGCACCTCCATGGCCAAACCCCACTGAGGAAACCAGGCTGGATGTCCCCACTGCCACTCAAGCCATGGGTCCAGCCCCTGAGGAAGAGGAACGAGGATGCTCCCATTGGTGCCGGGCACGGGGCAGCTTCATCCTTGAGTCCCCTGAGGGTCCACAGTGTTGTTCCCAACTTGTAGGTGGGCTCAGAAGGGTCAAGGGCCCGCAGCTCCCAGACAAATCTGGGACTGACACCCTGGACCGTCTGGCACCAAAGGCTGGATCTGAGCCAAAGGAGGGCCTCACTGGTGCCTTCCTCAAATGAGAGCTCAGGAGGGACAGACCCAGGGCCAGAGGGGTCCCCTGCTAGGCTTCAAAGGGAGGCAGAGCCAGGACAGGAGGTTTCTGCCCTGGAGTGAGCAGGAGGCATGCGGAGGTCCAGGAGCAAAGCCGGGGTACACGGCGTGGGGTCCAGGAGCAGAGCCAGGTACACGGCGTGGGGTCCAGGAGCAGAGCCAGGTCACACAGTGTTGGGGCAGCTGGATGGTAGAGGGGACCCTGGGCAGGTGCCTAAAGGGCACACCCACCAGGACAACAGGGAACACAGGCCATGGAGCCTGGAAGGCCTTGGGCCTGGTCAGCCTGGGATTGCCCAACTAGCCCATGTGCCTGCACCCGGCCAGGAGCTCTGCCTGGAGCCCCAGAACCTTCCCTGGGACCCCAGCCTAATATACCCTCCAGATAACCCCACCTTCCCAGGCCAGAGCAGCGTGGGCCCTCCAAATCCAAGAGCCCTGGGAGGCCCCTCCATCCCCACCACACACAACAGACCCTACACACACCCCACACATGCACAGACACACAGACATACAGACATACACACCATATACACACTACACACACATACACACATACCACATACACACAACAGACCCCACACACACCCCCCACACATGCAGGCACACACACAACACACACAGACATACACACCATGTAGACACCACACACAGACACACAAACACACACACCACATACATCAAACAGACCCCACAGACCCACAGACACACACACACACCACACACAGACATACACACCATATACACACCACACACACACAGACACACACATACACACACCACATACATCAAACAGACCCCACAGACCCACAGACACACACACACGCCACACACAGACATACACACCATATACACACCACACACACACAGACACACACATACACACACCACATACATCAAACAGACCCCACAGACCCACAGACACACACACCACACACACACATACACACCATATACATACCACACACACACAGACACACAAATACACGCACACCTCAAACACACCACACACATACACACAACACAAACACACATACACACCATATACACATCACACACATATACATAGACACACAAACACACTACATAAACACACACACCGCACATACACGCATGCAGTGTGTGTGCAGTGGATGTGCACAGACCCGCCGGGATGACACCGCCTCCTCTGCCAGCACACACACGCCATCAGTTCCTCCTTACACGAGGCCACAAGCCCCGCACAGCCCAGTTATGACCAGGAACTGAGGCTCAGACAGCGACTAAACCGAGCAAGGTGTGAGCCCCAAGGAGGCGGCACAGCAAGGACACCCCAGAGTTCCCGAACACCACAGCTCACCTCCCCCCACGAATGCAGGAGCAAGGTGTGAGCCCCAAGGAGGCGACAGGGGAGCGCAGCCATGTTCCAAGCGGCCATTGTCCCACCACTTGTGCCAAGAGCTGCTGGCCCTCCCGGGCGTGGGTTTGCCGGCCCCGCCCCAACACTTCAGCTGCAAGGGCACCTGTATGCAAATGCCACCAAAGGCGCAGGGGAAGGGGGCTGCCCAGGCCAGAGCATACAGGGTGCTGGGAGAAGGGCAGAGGAGGTGACCTGGGGTGACAGCTGTTGGAAGGGGGGGCACAGGCCCCCCCCCACCCCAAGGGATAAGCAAGATCATGAGAGGAGGGGTGTGAGCCCCACCCTGAGCCTGGGAGCCTGAGGCACTGGCTCTAAAGAAGGGGCTGTCAGGCTGGGCGCGGTGGCTCACGCCTGTAATCACAGCACTTTGGGAGGCGGAGGCGGATGGATCACGAGGTCAGGAGTTCAAGACCATCCTGGCAAACATGGTGAAACCCTGTATCTACTAATAATATAAAAATTAGGACATGGCAGTGTGCATCTGTAGTCCCACCTACTTGGGAGGCTGAGACAGGAGAATTGCTTGAACCCGGGAGGCAGAGGCTGCAGTGAGACGAGATCCCGCCACTGCACTCCAGCCTGGGCGACAGAGTGAGACTCAATCTCAAAAAAAAAGAAAAAAAGAAAAAAGAAGATAGGACTGTCCCACCTGAGGAACAGGGTGCTTGGAGCACGGGCCTGCCTGGGCCCGGGCATATCAGTCACTGTATGAAGCAGGTGTGCCGACCCCTCCTCTCATCCAGCTGCAAAGTCTCCTTGGAAACCTTGCCTTGGACCCTCTGAGTCTGCAGGAAGCCTTCCCGCCTGGCAGTCCTGGCAGGAGGAAGTACCCTTACACACTGTGATGATTCCAGTGAATCATCACCGCGCCTCACAGGAAGACTGAATTTACTTGTTTTACAGGCTCAAAGAAATGATAGATCTTTTCTGAGGGCCATGACAGCATGGCTGAGTCAGGAACGGGGCCTCAGTGGGGCCATGTCACTGGTACACAAAGTCCCAGGCCCCAACCTGCAGCAGCCAACACAGACTTGGAGGCTCAAAGACCGCTAGATGTCCCACAACACCACATGAAGAACCGAAGGGCAAGAGCTTCCAACAGAGACACACATGACAGGCAATGTGTGCACACCAGGTACACAGGGGACCAAACACACATACACAAGCCCTGAGACCACACAAAGCCCGTGGGTCAGATTTAAGGTAGCTGAGACCCAGCTGGACCACCGAGATGTGTACCCATCCTGCACCCTTACTGCAGCCACAAGCTTGTCTTGGGCTCCCCTCAACCTACCTGACTGATGAGGACCAGAAACGTGGGAACATTCTGCCACCAGTTTCCAAATCACAGAAGATCCCAGACATTCCACTGGCTCCAAGTTAATGAAGCAGCTTGCAGACTCCTGCTACTCCACCGTCTGCCTTTGTGCAAATGTGTTCATCAGCCCCATGCTTGCAATAAGCTGATCTCTTCTAGTGCCACACAAAAGCCAGATGCAGATGGAAACCTGCAGGAGGGAGACTTGCCTGTAATTTGTGCTTTTAGGTTGAAATTGCCACCCCTGTTTCTGACCTCAGTGCCTCTGACCCGGGCCTGGAAAGGTGAGGAGTGGGAACCTCCTGGCAGCCAAGAGCATCTTGTGGACAAAGGAGACAGGGGAACGCAGGAGCCAAACGCACACCCACACTTTGTCCTGAGGTTGGAGGGCTGCTGGGGAGGGCTGTGTACCTCTGGAAGATACAAAGGATACACAGCCGACGTTCTCTTCTGAACCCATCCTCTGCCCAGGACAACTTGACCTGGGCACTCCTGATGCCACCACTGAGAACCTTGAGGACCTCGTGCTCCTCTGCGCCCCGCTCCCTGCCAGGAGCCCCCCAGGCCTCCTCCACACAGATACTCCTGTGTTTCAACACCCACAACAAGGCTGGTCCTGACTGACCTCCTCCAAGTCCCACTCATCTCAGGACCTTTGGACGGCCCTGACACAGCACTTAGCACCCTTGACTTTGCCAGAAAGCTCAAAGAGGTGAGCTCTCTCTTCCACTGGGATATAAGCTCCCCGAGAGTTCCTGGCACACTGACATTGCTCCTTAAATACCTGAATGGTCCAGCTAGTCTCCGGAGTTCTCCACAGGGAAGACCAAGTCACATCCTGATCAGGGCTCTCCAACACCACCCATGAAGGCCTGATCCCCACTCTTCTTGGTGCCTAGGCCCAGATGTCTAGACTGAGCTTTTCTCATCAAGCACCAGCCTCATGACCCTGTCCTTGCCTCTGTGCACCCAGCCTGGCCTAGTCCCTGCAGTTCCTGTACTGACACCCTCCCCTTCCCATAGCCAGACCCCTAGGTGTGCACCTCTTCTCTGAGAGGACACACTGATCATCCAGACACTCCAGTCTTAGGACCTCAGGACTAGTCCGCCCATCACTGACCACCAGCTTCTTCCCCTGGGTGCCCATAGGGGCAGAGAGGAAACTAGACCACTCTCCAAAGTAGCAGCGCCTCACCTAGGGAAAGCCTGTCCTTTCTCCATAGTCCTCCACTCCCACAACTTACCATGCACCAGTTCCCAGCATCTGCTTTAGGGCCCTCATCCCTCCAGTAACATGAGTAAAACTCCAATATCCTGGTCTACAGACCAGAAACCTGAGGCCCAGAGAAGAGCCAAGATTTGAACCCAGGTCTTCTGCCTCCAGAGAGCAGTTCATGTCCTCTTGTCTTCATAGCATCAAGGCAGCAACTTATAGACAGGGAGAAATGACAGTTTCACCCAGCATGGCCCCCACCCGAGGCAGACAGCAGAGCTGCAGAGGGGCTGTGTTTGCGTGTGCGTGTATGTGTGTGAACTTCCACGTGTGTACACTGTGTGCATGTGCATGCATCTCTGTGTACACATCTGTGTGTGCGTGCGCGCGTGCATCTCTGTGTACACATCTGTGTGTGCGTGCGCGCGTGCATCTCTGTGTACACATCTGTGTGTGCGTGCGCGCGTGCATCTCTGTGTACACATCTGTGTGTGCGTGCGCGCGTGCATCTCTGTGTACACATCTGTGTGTGCGTGCGCGCGTGCATCTCTGTGTACACATCTGTGTGTGCGTGTGCGCGTGCATCTCTGTGTACACAACTGTGTGTGCGTGTGCGTGTGCAACTGTGTACACATCTGTGTGTGTGTGCGCGCGTGCATCTCTGTGTACACACCTGTGTGCATGTGCCTGTCTGCTGTGTGGGCTATGCATGCACATTTCTGTGCACATGTCTGTGTACAAATGTACATGCCTGTATGTGTGCATGCACATCTATGAATGCACCATCACACACCATTCCTGTCCCCATGAAGGGGACTAGGGCTGAGGAAGCACAAGAGCTTCAGGTCTAGCCCCTCACCTAGGAGAGAGCCCTCTAGACCAACCCCCATCAGCTGCCATCTAGGGAGTTGAGTCAAGGTGGAGCCCCTCACCCCGCTGGTCTCCACCTCCTTCTCAACCCAGGGTCCATGATGCTGCCCTACAACCCCCTCCTCAAACCAAGAAGGCTTCCTCAAAGTGGGCTGTATGCAATCCTCAGACTCCAAGGTCCCGGCTCCCTCGGGCCTTCGCAGGGGCTCCAGCAGGGACACCCTCACTTTGACCGTGATAAGGGGGAAGTCTCAGGTCAAGGGTCCTTCCTCAGAGGCCTGCCTGGGCCCCTTGGCTGGTTGGAATTCTCCACGCTGCACCCGTGAGCTGTGTCTGTGGATGCTTTCCGTGCCTGGCCAGTACCATCACTGAGTGTCTCAACCACAAGCTGCCTGCAGTTATTTTGCCTTCTGCAAATGATGATCCAAAGTGTCTTTATATCTCTGCCTCTATTTGGTGGTTTTCCACATTTAGCCTGCCATGTGGGGCCATTATATAGGAAATTGCTTCATCAAGAAGTGAATACCTGTAATGGGAACAGCACACGTCAGAGAGAGAACGTCCTGGCCATTAAGCACTGTTCCGGCAGCCACCTTCCTCTCATTTCATCCTGTGTTTGTGTAGAAGCCCTTAGCGGATCTGGGGAGGTAGGGGACAAGAAGTAGCCCCTTCTTTGGGGAGCCCCCCAGGAAGGCTGGCACAAAGGGTCAGACAAGAGGTTTTGATTAAGCTGAATGTCTTCAAGTTGAAGGGTCACCTGAGATCTGAAACAGAGGTCCCCCGAGGTGGGGGGTGTCTGATACTTTCTACTTTGAGCTGCCAGTGACACAGCTTGTAGTCCACAGCAACTGTGTGGTGGCCCCATGGTTTCCAATGCAATGTTACTTGAGGTTGTGAGATCTCCAAGTTTGAAGCCTGCTACTTTGTAGTAAGCACTTGGGAAAGGAAAATAAATCTCAGGACCCCAAAATCACTAAGCCAAAGTACGTCAGGCCAACCTGCCTCCCATTTTATTCCTGAATAAGATAGCGACAAGGATTGTGTGGAAGGCTACATCCTCCCTCACAATTTCCCCACAAAGAAACTCCTCTTGGGCTTCAAGATCTTTGCCCTAAAACTGTTCTGCTGAATTTCACCCTGGCAACGTAAATGGATAGCTTCCCTTCACAGGTGCGGGACAATGGACGGGCAGAACTCATCAAAGTCATCCCACTGCCCACCTGAGACAAATGCACATCTGATGGCTTCCTCTGCCCTACTGCTTATGTAAAAATGCAGATTCACTGAGTCAGCCTAAGGCATAAGTGACTATTTCTCTACCCCCCTCTCACATGTAAATTGTGTGTTCAGTGAAACACTGATCAAAGACCCAAAAGAATGCAGCTGTTTGTGTCTTATCTACCTATGACCTGGAAGCCCACACTTTGAGTTGTCCTGCCTTTCCAGACCAAACCAATGTACATCTTGTACATATTGACTGATGTACAATGTAGATATTGATTGATGTCTCATGTCACCCTTCAAATGTATAAAACCAGGCTGTGTCCCGACCACCTCGGGCACATGTCGCCAGGACCTCCTGAGGCCGCGTCACGGGCCATGGTCACCGTATTTGATTCAGGATAAACCTCTTCAAATACTTTACAAAGTTTGACTCTTTTCGTGGACACCCTTGGCTTCCCCTCCTCCAGGGAGCCCCTGGGCCCAGACTTGTGCTGCTCAGCAAAGGCATAGAGCACAGACACCTTCGTGTGCTTGGGCCACCATGATGGGCCCACTGAAGGTTCCCTACATGGGTTAGGGTTAGGATCACAGGTGGAGCCACCCCTCCTTGCCCCCACTGACAGCACTCACTCCCTCCTGTGCCCCTAAGGCACCATCACTTCTGTATAAAGACTCAGCCTCTAATCAGCCTCTCTGTTCCACCTACTATCTCTTTCCCCAGGGTCGTCCCGCTAAGCCAGTCTCTGGGAAGCTTTCAGACCGGGTCACAGCCCTTCTCAGAGCTGTTCTGGCGACCCTTGTTGAAGCTGGAATTGCACAAGTACATGTCATCATCTGTTCAGTGTTCGGCCAAGGTGAGGAGCTGCATGGATCTGCCTTACCCGGTGCTGAGCCCAGGGCCTGCTCAGAGAAAGTGCCAGATACATGTGGACACATGCAAAAAAGACGTTGGTTAGGACTGCGGACACCCCACACACATCTGAGGGAGGCTGCGGCTGGTGGGGGCATCACAGAGGAGGCTCAGAAAACAGACCTTCTTTGAGAAGCTGGGGGAGTAGGGAGGGGCAAGGCCGGAAGACGGGGTCCCCGCACAAAGGGCTCCATCTGCAAAGTCAGCCCTGCACCTGCCCTGGTGCCCCATCCACGCAAGCAAGCACCTGGAGCTCTCCCCACAGAGCAGCCCAAGGGGCACCAGGGAGGGCCCAGGGTCTGCAGCACCCACGGGGCTACCTCCTTCACTACCAGGCAGAGAAGGTGGTGTGGCTCCAGCACTAGCTCAGAAGCAAGGCCTCACTGCCACCCCACACCTAGTGGGAGAGGCCCAGCCTCTCAGAAGCCTCCCACTGAAGAACAGCCCCCGGCCCCACCAAAGAGGGCCCTCACCAGAGCTGGGGGCTCCTGGAGGCCACAGGGCCAGAGGCTGGGCCGCTATCCTGGTCAGATCTCCCAGTCCACACTGGGTACCCTCACCCTCACTCAGGGTGAGCCTCCAACCAGCACCCATCCCTTCTCTCCTTAGAGCAGGCCCAGGCCTGGGGTCTTGGGGGGAAGTTGGCCCATTTCCCTGGGCCTGCCCCACCCTCCCAGTCCCAGGGCCCCTGTCTCTGGGTCTGTCCCCTAGACTGCCCACCCTCCCCTCCTCAGATCCTTGAGAGAAGGAGAGACGGGGGCTGGATCTCTGGGAGAAAGGACAGAGCCAGCAGAGAAAGGCAGGGCCTAGGCACTCCCCACAGCAGCTGTCAGGTTCAGCGAGGGAGGTTGGGGGAGGGGGCATGAGTGTATTCAGCATCTGCCTGCAGCAGCCTGGCCACTAATTCTCCCTAATTGCTTTAAAGTTGTACTAATTGAACTGACTGAAAACAGAGTCTTGAGGGGCTGGGGAGGGTGTTGTCCGAGAAAACAGCAGCCCATCTCCCAACCCAAGAGATGCCCAAAGATGGCTGAAGTTCCTCAGCTGCCCAGGGCTTCAGCCAGGGTGGCTGTTTGTCCCCTGACCCCAGGCCCAGCCAAGCCCCCTCTCAGATTTAGGGTCAGGGCTGGTGGTCCAGCAAGAAGGGGCCAAGCTCAAACAAGGGCATGTCCAACCCCAAGATGGGACCCAGGAGGGGCTGCTCTGAGACAGGAAGGGCTGTCAGTCTCTCTTACACACGTGGAATCCACGGGCCTGCCAGTCCACTGACACACTCCACAAACACCAGCACCACCAGTGCTGACACTAGGGGTCCTGGGGGTAACAGCAGTGTGCACAGTGCTTGGTGCACCTGCTGCATCTCAACGTGATTACGCCACATCTGTTCCCCCACCAGCCAGGAGACCCAAAGAGCAGGCCTGGGCAGGACATGGAAGGAAACATTTAGGAAGGAGGAATGGGTATGAATGAATCCTTCCCCATTTAGTGTGCGGGCCTCCAAACCCTCTACTAGCAACAAGTCCATTATTTCCTTCTCAAGTACTCTCCTCCAACATGCATGCTGATTGTCCAAAAATGCTGGAGGCTTAGTCCAAAGGAGGGCCAGTCCTGCTCCCAAAGCCTGGTAGGGAGGAGCTGCAGGAGAGCCTCGTCATTCCACAGGCAGTGCTGCTGCCATTGCAACCACAAGGTGTCGCCATGGAACACCGGTCTTGTACAGTCCTGTTGGTCTTGCTGGTTTTGCAGCACCTTTGCTGCCCTGATCCCTGCAGGCTGCTGTAGGGCCTCGGGGACCATGACTGACCAGCTCGAGCATGGCAGAGGAAGGCAGAGGCTGAGAGCTTCTAGCATTCGTCCCACAGTGTTCAGAAGGCAGTCTCCCTAACCACAGGCCCACGCTGCACCTCAGTCTTCCCTTTCTCTAGAAATAAGGCCCCTGTGCAGGAGGGGCCCAGTGTCTTTTCCTCCCAGCTGACATCTGTCACGACACACACAATCCATTGGCAGGGTTCTAATAATGCTTGACCCCAAAAGTGAAGGGGCTGGTGGGACAGGCATGGTCTCTCTCCCACTGCAAGTATGTCCTCCTCCCAAGCTTATCACTGGATATTGCTGGATTCCCAGCATGGAGGGAGGCTTCAAAGGAATGTCAGGAGAGGCTCTGCCCAGAGGAAGTGCTCAGCTAATTTCACTGTACTGAAGAAGCCAAGAGCGGACCCCAGAAGATGACTCGGTTCCTCTCAAATAGATTAAAAACCAAGGGCTGGGCCCTCTCACCATCCCTGGGCTCCTAGGGACCTAAGGGACAGAGAAGGGCCCCCAAATATTCCTCTCCCTCTCACCTCACTTCCATGTAGAAAATCTAGGCTGACCCAGGCAGAAAGTCAATTCTGAGCTCAGACTCCCGGACACCTGCTTTGCCACTGCACCTTCAATGCCCCCAGTAAGTACCCCAACACCCAAAAATACCCCAAAATGCTGCCTATGCTGCCTATGATCACATCCAGACACAGTGCACACCACACACATACAACACATGAGCACATGTGTTCACATACAAAAGCACATGCAGCCACTGCAACTCAATACCCCCCACAAGCCGGATGTCCAGGTCTGTGACTGACCTCAGAAGAGAAGCAGGAGAGCAGGAGAGCGCTGAGCACACGCCAGGCAGACTCATTCAGCTGAAGACAAGGGCCTCAGCTCTGCTACCACATTCTCTCCAGAGCTAGCAGGGACCCCCATCAGACTCAGTCTGAGGCCTCTGTGCACATACACTTACACTCACCACTCACACACATATGTTCATGAAAGCACATGTGTAGCATATGCACACACAAACAAATCACTTGAACACATGCACACACACGCATTACTTACACGTACACAACACACACACATTCACTTTTACACATATGCACATGCTGACATATACACATGTACACAGTGTGCATGTACACGCATGAACATAGCTATATGCACACATGCATGTGCACATATATACGTGCACCCCCCTCACGTGCACACACATGCACATATACACGTGTGAACACACTGTCCACATGCATATACACATGTGAGTACATGCACATATATACATGCACCCCTCACATGTCCACAGACATGCACACACATGCACATATACACGTGTGAACACACTGCCCACATGGATATACATGCACATATATACACACCCCTCACATGTGCACACACATGCACACATACACACTGCTTATGTGCACATATACACTTGCATATGCACAAAAACCTACATGTACACACGTGCATATACCATTTACACATACACACATGCACACATGTACATATACATTAGCGTACCTGCATGAGCATATACATGTCACTCACATATGCACATGTTTACACATACATACTTTTGTGCATGTGTGTACGTGCAGACACCATTAACATGTAGATGTGCATGTACACTCACCTAAACATGCCTGCACTCACAGCATTCTCACTAACACACATGTCCGCTAACGCTGATGTCTGCAAAGTGGGTGCTACAGAGCACACACCCTAAGACTCTGGTCCCCACCCACCTGGGGGCCTGTTAGCTCATAGCAGGGCAGGTGTCACAGTAACTGGATACAGGGTGGAACTTCCTTCCATCCAGAGGATCTCCCAGCTCAGGCTCATTCTGGAGCCAGCTCTGCAGGGGGAACATGGGGGGAGGGGACTCACACCATGACCTGTGTGGAGGTGGCCATGGTCGGGTGAACCAATGAACCAACGTATGAGTAAGTGTAAGCCCTGTCTCAGTGCTCTGTGAGGTAGCGGTGAGCGAGGAGCCACACTGAACCCAGCAAACAAGCGGCAGGAGTTGAATATTCGGAACACGCTCCCTCTTGAGGAAAGGAAGGACCCTCAGGAACACTGGCTTAAGTTTTATGTAATCCCTGGTCGAGGAGAGAGAGGAGTGGGGAGACCTCTGGGCATGCTGAGTGGGGCTGGGATAAACGCAGGAAAAGAGGGAGGCGAGGATCCCCAGGGGCCGTGAGGTTTGGGAGCCAGAGAAAAGAGTGGTCAGGAGAGCCCAGCAGGGGCATTGTTCAGGGCCTCAAACACTAGGATGCTGGACAGTCAGGGCTGGCCATGGTCAGCAGCAGAACAGAGCCTAGCCTGGGCAGGCACACCTACCAAAGCCTGGGCAGACTGGAGAGGGGGCCTACCTGCCAGGAGTCAAGCCAGGCAGCTGGGTGGGGGAACAGTTGCAGAGGGATGCCCTAGAAACAGTAGGATTTGGGAAGTGGGAAGGCAGGAGCAAGGAGAGGTAGGTGGATAATGAGCTGATTGGCAAATGAGTAAACAGCAATTGCCTGATGAAAAGTGTTTATGGAGCAATTAGCAGCTGTGCCATAAATAAAAGTTTAACTGTGTTTATTATAAACTTGTTGAGCCACAGGAAACAGCTCTCCGCGAGTGAGCCAGCCTTTAGTGCTCTATTTACTCCATGAGCCGTATTTGGCGATGCATGAATAAGCTTCCTCTCAGCATCCGTTCAATTCAGATCTTCATCCCTCTCCCGACCCCTCCCTCGGCACACACGGCCTCTCCTGCCCAAGCTCTCACCCCCACGGTGGCATGGCACAAGCACCTGTCCTCACCTGGGCTTCAGGTTCCTGGAAGTACCAACCCGTTCCAGCCCCTGAGGCTCTCCCACCCTTCTCCCTGGCCGCTTTTCCTACAGAATTCTTCCTGGAATCCTCAAAGCCCTCCCTCTGCCCAGCCCACTACCCCAACTCACTCTCTTCACCACCTAGAAATCGACCCTTTTCAGCACGCTGCGTCCTCATCCTATCTCCCATCATCTTTTGTTGTTTAATTTTTAAGCATGAAAATATTCAAACACTCATTCAAAACACACTATCAGACAGACAATGAAGAATGCTTGTCCTGTGCCCTCCTCCCCAGCGGGACACCTCTGAAATTGGTTTGTATCATCCTCTGCATGTTTTCACAGTTTTTGTATCTACACACACATCCAAGAACAACACATACCATTTTTTTTCAGTTTACGTTGATGTGATCATACAGAACAAAACCCTTTACAACTTGCTTTTATAGCTCGACGTTTTTTAAAGAGATGGAGTCTCGCTCTGTCACCCAGGCTGGAGTGCAGTGACACAGACATAGCTCACTGCAGCCTCGACCTCCCAGACTCAAGCAATCCTCCTGCCTCAGCCTCCCAAGTAGCTGGGACTAAATCCAGACACGTGCCCTGTGCCCTACCAGCTTCAGCCTTATTTTTTTTTTTTTTTTTTTTTTTTGAGACGAAGTCTCGCTCTGTTACCCAGGCTAGAGTGCAGTGGCATGATCTCGGCTCACGGCAAGCTCTGCCTCCCAGGTTCACACCATTCTCCTGCCTCAGCCTCATGAGTAGCTGGGACTACAGGCGCCTGCCACCATACCCAGCTAATTTTTTGTATTTTTAGTAGAGACGGAGGTTTCACCGTGTTAGCCAGGATGGTCTCCATCTCCTGACCTCGTGATGGGCCCGCCTCTGCCTCCCAAAGTGCTGGGATTACAGGCGTGAGCCACTGCGCCCGGCCTCAGCCTTATTCTTAAGGTTTATTCAAGTTGACTGATTTTAATCCCTGTGTAGTATTACCGTCAATGAATAATCAGCTATGGCTCCTCTCCTTCCTTCAGCTATAACCCTTTGCACCTGCTCCAGAGCCACCTGTCCTGCAGTCTCTCCACCTGCAGCACCTTCCCTGGCCTCCTCCTGGGACCCGGGACCTTCCCTGCAGCAGCTTCACACACTTTAAGGGGGAGGGGGCATAGCTGATTATTCATTGGAGGTAATCTATGCAGGGATGAAAACACTTCTTACACACACTTTTTAAATGCTTCTAATGCTTTTAGAGTTCCTTTTCATCATAGAAGAAATAGGGTAGCGTTGCCAACTTGGAAAACAGAGGAGAGGAAAGCACCTCTCAGGGCCTGGGCCGGTTCCACACAACTGTGTCTCGCCCCACAGCGAAGGCAACTACGTGGGGCCGGTGAGCCGTTCATGTTTGTGCTGCCTCTCCCACCAGCCAGGGGTGCCTGGAGGTCTCTCTCTCTCCGGGACACGCAGAGGTGGAGAGGGAGGAGGAGGGGGAGACAAGAGGAGACGGAGCAGAGAGCTCTCCAGAACTTGGCTGTGATGGGGTCGAGGCTGAGAGAGCCTTTGGTTTGTTTTTTAACAACAGACTCCTGAGTGTGTCTTAAGTCCAAAGAGCAGGACTCCGTGAAGGAAAGAGGGAAGAGCTGCAGCGGGGAAGCTGAACAGGTAGGAGTGGGGCTGGTACTGCCCCCAGCCAAGCCACGAGGCCTCCAGGCCTCATGCCTCTTGCCTTGGCCTCCCACCTGCTCCCTTCATCTGGGAAGACGTTCCCTGTCTCCTTTCCACCTTGCACCAACCCATTCACACACCCCAGAGCCCCTTAGTCACTCTCACTTTCTTCCTTCCTCTTCCAGGGCAGCTGTCTGCCCACACCCCTGCTGTCAGCCTGTGAGCTCAGGGACTGACTCTGCTTCTGAGTACATAAAACCTCCAGTCCCAAGTGGCTACCTGGTCCACAGGCGCACCCACCTTCCCCCTCAGCATGGATTTTCTGTGGGGCCTGAGGTGGGGACAGTCTCAGGTGTGGGGAGAGCCACTGCCTTGAAATCCAGCTAGCACCCGGGCCCAGCCTGTGAGTCACAGGTGGGCCCCCAGCCCTGGGTCAGAGGGTGGCTAGTCATGGCGCCCACCCGGCCTGAGAACGGTGGCAGAAAGGTGAGCTGCCCCTTTAATTTCTTCCCAGGCAAAGCCTCCAGACAACAAGAACAACATTTTAATTTAAATTCTGATTCCAAATTCATTCACAGAGCAGCTCTGAGCGGGGATTTCATTAAAGGCTTTAACACGTTTTATAGGACTTGTCACATCAGGGAAGGTGATGGAGCAAATGCATTTTCTCTGCTTCCAGGATTTTAACAACGGCTTGAAGAAACAAACTTACCATGAAAATGCAGGGCAGTCCAGCCTTGTGCAGACAAAGGAGAAATGAGCATCACTCCGGCAAATAGTGCTGGCGACGTTCTCTCCCTCCCTCCACCAAGGAAAACAAAAGAAGGGCAAGGCCCAGAGTCGACAGAGGCTTCTTCCCTGGGTCAGAGAAACCCGAGGTCTCGGGGCCCAAATCCCAGCGCTGCCTGGAGGAAAGGACCCAGCACCTCCCAGCGAAGGCCTCTGTCCGCAGCTCCCTTAGTCTGGGGCAGGGAAATCTGTCTGCACCTTGGCTTGGCTTCCTTCCCTGGGCCCTGGGGGACAACTGCCTATCCGCTTTCCCCCTCAGGAACAGGGACACATTAGCAAGGAGACCAGTGTGTCCCAGTTGGCCCAGATTGTGCTGGTTTTAAAACGGAGAGTCCTGGAAACCCCTTCACCTGGGCACACCAGGATGGTGGAGCACAGGGCAGGACGAGCAGCAGGTCAGCCCTGGGGCCCACTGCTGCCGGAGGCTTCCTGGTCACTGTCTGTTCCCAAGCACCTGAACTTAACCCTAACCCTACCCCTAACCCAAATTCAACTCACCACTGGCAGAACTGTCCTCTGTCCTGGACTACCTCCGCCCTGGCCAGGGTGCTCAAGGCCCTGTTGGTGGTCGAGGGGTTCCTATGGATCCCGGACCCCGGCCTGGGCCTCATCGGAGCCCACCTGAGCCTCTGACCACCATCTCTCTCTGCTCTGCTGTCAAGGATAGCCCCCCGCAGCCCCCCACCCACCTTCTGCCAGGTACCTCAAGAGAAACATGGATGGCCCCCCTGGGCTCCCTACCGCGGGCACAGGGCTGTGGAGGCCACTCCCTCTGAACGCCACACCCCACACTGCACATGCCCTGCCCGCTCCCCCAACAGCAGAGTTCCTGCAGGACGATGGCCAAGCCTCTCTCACTGGGCGAGCTGCTCCCTCTCCACGGGGGCCCCAGCTGCCCAGGTACAGAATCTCTAACAGTCAGAGCAAGTGTTTAGGGAACCATCAAAACAGGACACCAAAAACAATTGTTTTAAGAATTTGGCTTTTTTTTTTTAAGTGTCTAAGTTGACCTCAGGAAAATCTGCAATGTTTTAGACTTTCTTATACTGATTTTATGATTTAATACTGTTTTAATGCTTAAAGATTTTATGTCAGGAAGCATCATAATGGCTGGGCATAGTGGCTCACGCCTGTAATCCCAGAACTTTGGGAGGCTGAGGCGGGCCGATCACAAGGTCAGGAGATCGAGACCATCCTGGCTAACCCGGTGAAACACTGTCTCTACTAAAAATATAAAAAAAATTAGCCAGCCGCGACGGCAGGCGCCTGTAGTCCCAGCTACTCAGGAGGCTGAGGCAGGATAATGGCGTGAACCTGGGAGGCAGAGTTTGCAGTAAGCCGAGATTGCACCACTGCACTCCAGCCTGGGCAACAGAGTGAGAATCTGTCTCAAAAAGAAAAAAAAAAAAAGCAGCATCATAACTTTTTGGCAGGGGCTCAACATATGTGCTCAGTTCCTGTGCCGCAAGAACAGGTGAGCGTAGGACGGCGCGTGTGGCTCAGCACGCATCTCTCCGCTGTCCTTATGAGATAATGAGGCCTCTGCCCACCCAATAGAGGGTGAATTCCCCAAAAGTGGAGACAGGCTGGCCTTCATGTCTGTGAGACTTCCCAGAGGCAGCAGCACAGCTTAGCAGAACGGAGCTTGAGGCCTGGAGTCAGCCAGTCCCGTGTTCGAATCCCAGCTCGGTGTGACCATGGGCAGGTTATTTAACCTTTCTGAAACCCAGTCTCCTCACTTAGAGGGCAGGGTTGTTGTGAGCAGTAAATGAGGTAGTGAAGGTCAAAACAGGGAGCATACATACAGTAGGTGCTCGTTAAAAGTGACCGCTAGTGTCTGATTCCTCATAGCCTTGTTCCAGGGCGTGGCAGGAGCAGGGCTTCACCTGCGTGCACTGGATGAATGAATGACAACAGCCTCCCCAGCCCTCCCCACCCCCGCAGACCCTGCCCCATCTATCCCAGCATCCCAGCATCACCTGACCCCCACCCTTACCCCAAAACACTGACACTGAGAGGTCCATAGAGCTCCCCATGGACAGCCCTGGGGTCACAAAGGCAGATCACAGCCTTGTCTAGAACAGCTTGTGGTTGGTTCATTCCACACTGGCCCTACCCTTTGCCCTCCACCAGGCCCAGACCTGAGCCCCCCAACACCCAACCGCACACTGCACCCCGGGGGCTGAGTCCAAGCGCCCTGGGGAGCTCCTGGAAGTGCCCATTCCCCAAGTCGGTTGCTGTTGGTTCAGTAATGGAGCCGCATCTGGCAGAGCTCATCCCAGCGTCCTGTGCTGCACCTGTCCAGCATCTGGCCCACCCTACTTTCCACCTCTGAGACCTGCAGGGCCACCTGCGGCTGCCTGACTCCGGGCTGCTGGGTGGGACTGGCCTGGAGGGAGCCAACTGGGAGTGGGTGTTTGTTTCCCCAACCCTCCCTGTAGGGCCTTGCACACCCAGGTCTCTGCTCCTGCAGGACCAGCTCCCTTGCAGCCTCCCTGTGTCCTCCGAGGCCTGAGGGGTCCCACCTAGCATTAGCCTTAGTGGTTTCTCTACATACCAACCACATCTTAGTCCCTTTATTCATCTCTCCTCAAATTTCCCAAGTTGAAGGTGACATCTGTCTCCTCCATGGATGCTAACTGACACCAATCACGACCTTGGTTCTTATACCAAAATAAAGCCTGGATAGATCTAAAAAGATTTAAAAGTTTTTAATTTAAATAGTACTAGAAGAAAGCATGGGGGACGGGCGATATTACGAAAAAGATTAATTACCTCATGTAATAAAAAGAAAATTCTCTATGGCAAAACTCCTTAAGCAAAGACAAAAGTCAAATAACAAACCAGGGGAGGTGGTGCCACACACCTGTGGACCCCGCTGCTTGAGAGGCTGAGATGGGAGGATCCCTTGAGCTCAGGAGTTTGAGATCAGCCTGGGCAACACAGTGAGACCTCTGTCTCTCAAAAGAAAATTTTTTAAGAAAAAAATGAAAAAAATATCTGCAAGTATGTAGGTGTAAGGTCCTTAATATGTAAATGCCCCGTACAAATCAATAAGACAAAATCCAACAATGCAATAAGAAAAATGGGTCAAGAGCCTGTCATCCCAGTATTCTGGGAGGCCGAGCCAGGCGGATCACTTGAGGTCAGGAGTTCCAGACCACCCTGGCCAATATGGCAAAACCTTGTCTCTACTAAAAATAGAAAAATTAGAGCCCAAGAGTTCGAGACCAGCCTGAGCAACATAATAAGGCCCTGTCTCTGTATTTTAAAAAATTAAAGATAATAAATTTTTAAAAAGAAAGAACGAGAGACTTCACAACACACACATTAGGAAGGCATGGGCAGCAAGACACTGCCACCACCACCGTGGTACAGCTCTGTGGAGGGCAGTGTGACAATAAGCCCTTCAAAGTTAAAACTTCAGACACCTGCTGCCTGGCACATCTACCTTCAGAAATCTGCCCTAAGATGTGCTCACCCACTGGGAGACGACTCATGTCCAAGGATGCCTTTGGCACCACTGTCTGTGAAAAAGAAAACGTTGAAAGCAACCTGGCTGTCCCTCAATCACGGCTAAATCGGTCAGGGACCACCGCACCATGGGCAAGGTGGCCCTAAAGATGCGGGACCTACCCAAGCCATGGTGTTTCATGCAAACGCACAGTGCAAATTCCCCCGACAACTGAGGGAGCGTGTGTGTTTGTGATGCGCAAAACCGAGGGAGCGTGTGTGTTTGTGACGCCCGTAACTGAGGGAGCGTGTATGTTTGTGACGCACAAAAGTGAGGGAGCGTGTTTGTCACACGCAATACTGAGGGAGCGAGCGTGTTTGTGACGCACAAAGCTGAGGGAGCGCGCGTGTTTGTGACGCACATAACTGAGGGAGCGCGCCTGTTTGTGACGCACAAAACTGAGGGAGCGTCTGTGTGACGCACAAAGCTGAGGGAGCGCGCGTGTTTGTGACGCACAAAACTGAGGGAGCGTCTGTGTGACACACATAACTGAGGGAGCGCGCGTGTTTGTGACGCACAAAACTGAGGGAGCGTCTGTGTGACGCACATAACTGAGGGAGCGCGCGTGTTTGTGACGCACATAACTGAGGGAGCGCGCGTGTTTGTGACGCACAACTGGGGGAGCGCGCGTTGGTGACGCACAAAACTGAGGGAGCGTGTTTGTCACACGCAATACTGAGGGAGCGAGCGTGTTTGTGACGCACAAAGCTGAGGGAGCGCGCGTGTTTGTGACACACAAAACTGAGGGAGCGTCTGTGTGACGCACATAACTGAGGGAGCGCGCGTGTTTGTGACGCACAAAGCTGAGGGAGCGCGCGTGTTTGTGACGCACAAAACAGAGAGCGCGCCTGTTTGTGACGGACAAAACTGAGGGAGCGCGCGTGTTTCTGAGGCACAAAACTGAGGCAGCGCGCGTTTGTGACGCACAAAACTGAGGAGGAGCCCGTGTTTGTGACGCACAAAACTGCGGGGACGCGCGTGTTTATGACAAACATAACTGGGGGCGCGCGTGTTTGTGACGCACATAACTGAGCGTGTTTGTGACGCACAAAACTGAGTGTGTTAGTGACACACAAAACTGAGGAATCGTGTTTGTAACGCACAAAACTGAGGGAGCGTGTGTGTTTGTGATGTCCATAACTGAGGGAGCGTGTGTGTTTGTGATGCACAAAACTGAGGGAGCGTGTGCGTTTGTGACGCACAAAACTGAGGAAGTGTGTGGTGCACAAAACTGAGGGAGCGTGTGCGTTTCTGATGTCCACAAATGAGGGAGAGTGTGTGTGATGCACGTAACTGAGGGAGCGTATGTGTGACGCACAAAACTGAGGAAGCGTGTTTGTGGCACAAAACTGAGGGAGCGTGTGTGTTTGTGACGCATAAAACTGAGGGAGCGTGTGTTTGTGATGCACGTAACTGACGGAGCGGGTTTGTGATACACGTAACTGAGGGGGCGTGTGTGTCTGTGATGCCCGTAACTGAGGGAGCATGTGTGTTTCTGAAGCCCAAAACTGAGGGAGCGTGTGTGTGTGTGTGCGATGCACAAAACTGAGCATGTGTGTTTGTGATGCACGAAACTGAGGGAGCGTGTGTGTTTGTGACACACAGAACTGAGGGAGTGTGTGTGTTTGTGATGCACGTAACTGAGGGAGCGTGTGTGTTTGTGATGCATGTAACTGAGGGGTCGTGTGTGTTTGTGATGCCCATAACTGAGGGAGCATGTGTGTTTGTGAAACACAAAACTGACGGAGCGTGTGTGTGTGTTTACGATGCACAAAACTGAGGGTGCATGTTTGCGATGCACAAAACTGAGGGAGCGTGTGTGTTTGTGATGCACTAAACTGAGGGAGCGTATGTGTTTGTGATGTACAAACCTGAGGAAGCGTGTGTTTGTGATGCACATAACTGAGGGAGCGTGTGTGTTTGTGATGCCCATAACTGAGGGAGCATGTGCGTTTGTGAGGCACAAAACTGAGGAAGTGTGTGATGCACAAAACTGAGGGAGTGTGTGCGTTTGTGATGTCCACAAATGAGGGAGCGTGTGTGTGACGCACGTAACTGAGGGAGCGTGTGTATGATGCACAAAACTGAGGAAGCGCGTTTGTGGCACAAAACTGAGGGAGCGTGTGTGTTTGTGACGCATAAAACTGAGGGAGCGTGTGTGTTTGTGATGCACGTAACTGACGGAGCGTGTTTGTGATACACGTAACTGAGGGGGCATGTGTGTCTGTGATGCCCGTAACTGAGGGAGCATGTGTGTTTCTGAAGCCCAAAACTGAGGGAGTGTGTGTGTGTGCGATGCACAAAACTGAGCGTGTGTGTTTGTGATGCACAAAACTGAGGGAGCGTGTGTGTTTGTGACGCACAGAACTGAGGGAGCGTGTGTGTTTGTGATGCCCATAACTGAGGGAGCATGTGTATTTGTGAAACACAAAACTGAAGGAGCGTGTGTGTGTGTTTACGATGCACAAAACTAAGGGTGCATGTTTGCGATGCACAAAACTGAGGGAGCGTGTGTGTTTGTGATGCACTAAACCGAGGGAGCGTGTGTGTTTGTGATGCACAAACCTGAGGGAGCGTGTGTGTTTGTGATGAACATAACTGAGGGAGCGTGTGTGTTTGTGATGCCCATAACTGAGGGAGCGTGTGTGTTTGTGAAGCACAGAATCACTGTCAAGGACCCGAAAGAGGAGAAGCAGAAATGCTTCCTTTTCAAGGGGAACATCACACACCGGGGACTTTTGTGGGTTGGGGGGAGGGGGGAGGGATAGCATTAGGAGATATACCTAATGCTAAATGACGAGTTAATGGGTGCAGCACACCAACATGGCACATGTATACATATGTAACAAACCTGCACGTTGTGCACATGTACCCTAAAACTTAAAGTATAATAATAATAAAATTTTTTTAAAAAGAAATGCTTCCTTTTCACTGTATGCAGTTTTTTTGTTTTGCGCATTTTTAAGACTATTATTTATTTTTAAACTTTTGCTTTTTGAATCATCTGGATGTATAACTAATTTTCCCCAAAAAAAGGAAAATAATTTTTTTAAAACATTTTAAAATTCCTAATCCTAGAATGGCCCCAGAGTGATCCTGAAGTGCTGTGGGGAAGGGCACACTTTAAGATTCGGGCAATGGGCTGTAACCTCCCGTTCCAGGCCGACCTCCTCAGGTGCTCTCCCCACTCCCCAAAAAGGATGAGGTCCCCCTGGTAAAAACCCGTGGATGGGGTCCAGGTGGGCAAACATGAACAGATGCTGCCACCCTCTGGTGCACGAGGAGGCAGACGCAGTCTGCAGACCCTGGGGACTCATCCTGAAACACCAAGGTCCCCCAAGACCCTGTTAAAACCTCATAGGGGTGCTCCAGGGCCATGTTCTGCGTGGCCCAGGGCTCACTGTGAGGGTCCACTGGGCCACCCCGACATGGTCATGTTTGCTGTGCTTTGATTTAAAAATAAGTAAATACATAAATAACCGAGTGTCCAGCCCCTCCCTGAGCTGCCTTGGGGTAGGGTCGGGTCTGAAGGTTAACTGCTCCCCAGCTGCTGAAGAAAAAAACAGTGGCTGAGGGCCCTTCCCTAAGCGGCTGTGGACCAAGACCCAAGCTCAAGTTCCGGGAACCCAAGGAGCAAATGCAGAGGGTCCTGAGGGTGGACAGTGAGGGGGGCTCTACAGGACATGAGGGTGGACAGTGAGGGGGGCTCTATAGGATATGAGAGTGGACAGTGAGGGGGTCTCTACAGGTCCTGAGGGTGGACACTGAGGGGCTCTCTACAGGACATGAGGGTGGACAGTGAGGGGGTCTCTATAGGACACGAGAGAGGCCAGGACAAGTCTGGGACAGGGGAGGATGTGACCCCCACCAGGTCCCCTAAACCTGGGCTCAGTGTGGAGTCTCAGCTTCACCTTCATGGGCTGCCCAGCCCCTCCTGGCCCATCTACAAGAGCCTGCAGCCCTGTGAACAACTGTCCACAGCCCAGCAGCTGTCCTCATCTTTCCTCGTGCCCAGCCCAGAGCACAGAGCAGCACAGTGCCAGTGTGGCCACCAGACAGCCCAGATCATCTGCTTCCCAGGGTAACACTGCAGGGCATCCACACTGGGCGTGTCCACCCCTAGCGTGTCAATACTCCAGTGCCTCTACTCACACACGCACATGCCTGGATACTCCAGTGCCTCTACCCACACACGCACACGCCTGGATACTCCAGTGCCTCTACTCACACACATGCACACACCTGGAGCCCAGGATTGCCAGTGGCCATTGCCATAGCCCTTGTGCTGAACAAGAAAGCGTCAGTGGTCCAGGACAAACGCACCAAAATTCCACCTTTAACATTGAGCATAGTCTTCCACATGACCTCTTGTTCTTCCTGAGTGACCCTTGCCAGGAGGTGCAGAGGCCCCACTGGCCTCCCCAGAAGCGGGCATGCCTCTGTCACACTCACCCTGTTCTCTGTTCTCAGGCACAGGGGTTAAAACCAACACAAGTTAAATAAAACCTCTGGCATGAGAGTCATAGTTTCATCTTCAGAATGTGTGCTTTAACCTTTTCCAGAATTAGGGCTTTTTTAAAAAGCCTCCCATTGCCTTTAGGAAAACAGTTCAAAGGTTCTCCATGACCCAGCACCTCCTTCCCCTATCCCCCATTCCTGGGACATCTGCATGTGTGGTTTTCTCTGTCTGGAGCAGCCCCTTCCATGCACACTGCATGGTCTCTTAGGGCTCCATAATAAAGGAACACAGACTGGCTTAAACAACAGAAAATTATTCTCTCTTAGTTCTGGAGGCCAGAAGTCTGGAATCCAGTATTAGCAGGGCTGCATTCCCTCTGAAGACTACAGGGGTGACCCTTCCTCGCCTCCTTTAGTTTCTGGCTGGCAATCCTTGATGCTCCCTGGCTCACAGACGCATCCCTCCAGCCTCCACCACTTCTGTCTTCACACAGCACTGTCCTCTGCATCTTCTGTGTCCAAATTTCCCTCTTCTTGTAAGGACACCCCAGTCCACCATGGCCTCAAATGGACTAATTAAATCTGAAAAGACCCCACTTCCAAACAAGGTCACACTCACAGGTGCTGGGGGTTGAGACTCCAACATATCTTTTTTTTTTTTTTTTTTGACGGAGTCTCACTCTGTCGCCAGGCTGGAGTGCAATGGCGCAATCACGGCTCACTGCAACCTCCGCCTCCCAGGTTCAAGTGATTCTTCAGCCTCAGCCTCCCGAGTAGCTGGGACTACAGATGCCTGCCACCGTGCCTGGCTAATTTTTGTATTGTTTTAGTAGAGACGGGGTTTCCTTATGTTGGCCAGGATGGTCTCGATCTCCTGACCTCGTGATCCACCCGCCTCAGCCTCCCAAAGTGCCGCAATTACAGGCGTGAGCCACCACACCCGGCTGAGACTCCAACATATCTTTTAGGAGACACAACTCAACCCCCAACAACAATGAATGAAGAAGCCTGTTGAGCGTTAGAGCCCAGTTCCAAGGAGGACCCAAACCACGATCGACAATCCAGGGTGTGAAATAGACACAAAACAGGTCAATATCCACAAAACACTCATCTACTTCATTCCTCTGGACAAAACTCCTTTGCAGTTCTAGAACAAGAATTGTTTGCATTACTATCAGTTTTCTACAATTGTCCCACCGAAGGGGCTGCTCCAGCTCTGGCTGAGCATCCTCCACCCTCTCCAACCTTTGGCCACCAAGTGTCCCCAAGCCCCTTTGATGCTCCCCATCACCAGTTTGGCCAGGCCCCACTGGCCTGGATCTTCCCACATGTGTGGTGATGGAGGAGGCTCAGAGGGGTCTGTGGGACGGGACTTAACAGGTCTCAGGTGTCTCAAACTAATCTGGGCCCCCAAGGTGGCTGACTGAGGTCTCAGCTGCTTCCCAGTGGGGCAGGCGGAGCATGAAGATCTAAGAGCAGCACCCGTGGTCATGCCCTGCATCTCAAACAGGAGGGGAGACGGTGGAGTGGCATCTGGGCAGGTGCCTGGAGCCAGGAGGGACAGTAGATGAGGGAGGTGTGACACACCAGGCAGGAGCCTGAGGGTGGCCAGACGGACCAGGACCAAGCAGGGGCCAACGCAGCACAAGGGGCTCCAGGAATGAACAGCCAGAGGGGCTGTGATTTGAGTGAAGGTGTCATCCCTGGAGTGTGGGGAGTTCAAGACCAGCCTGGGCAACATGGTGAGACCCCGTCTCTACTAAAAATTAAAAATTAGCCAGGTGTGGTGGCTCACACTTCTGGTCCAGCTACTTGGAAGGCTGAGATGGGATGATCACTTTGCCAGAAGTTGAGGCTACAGTGAGCCCTGATGTGACCCACGCCACTCCTGCCTGAGCAACAGAGCAAGACTCTGTCTCCAAAAAGAAAAGAATGCCAATTTCACAAAACTCTTTGAGGAAACTGAAGAAGAGGGATTGTCTCCCAACTCATTCGTTGAGGCCAGGATTACTCTGATATGAAAAGCACCACAAGAAAAAAAATTACAGACCAATATCCCTCATAAACACAGATGCAAAAATTATTAACAACATTTTAGTAAATCAAAATCCATCAATATTCGAAAAAATACTATAATATGACCAAGCAGGGTTTATTCCAGAATGTAAGGTTAGTTTAACAAAATCAGTGTGATTCATTATATTAACAAACTAAAAAAGGAAACACATGATTATCATAATAGACACAGAAAAAGCATTTGACAAAATCTAAAATCCATCCCTCATAAAGACTCTCAGCAAACTAGGAATAGGAAGAATGTGTCAGCCTGATATGAAAAACCCAAGTTAAATCTTAATCCGTGTCTCTCCTCAGAGCAAGACGGAGACAAGGATGTTCACTTCTACTCAACATTGTACTGGACACTCTAACCAAACCAATAAGGCAAGAAAAAGAAATAAAAGGTGTCCAGATTAGAAAGGAAAAATTGTCTAATTCACAGACATGATCATCTGTGTAGAAAGTTGGGTATAATCCACAAAAAAGCTACTAGCTTTTTTATAAGCAACTTCAGCAAAGTTTCAGGATGCAAAATCAATACACAAAAATCTATGGGATTTCTATATCCTAGAAATGAATAATCAAATGAATGTTTTTAAAAATAATGCTATTTATAATAGCATCAAAAATATGAAATACCTAGAAATACAACTGACAGAAGCCATACATTAAACACTGTAAAACTGCTGAGAGAAATTAAAGATGTAAATAGGAGTTATGCTGTGTTCATGGATCAGAAAACTCCATATGCCGATTCTACCCAAACTGACCTATAGATTTAATGCAATTAAAATTGCAAGAGGCTTTTTTGTGGAAATTAACAAACTGATTCTAAAATTTGCATAGAAATTGGCAAAGAACCTATAATCCCCTAAACAACTTTGAAAAACGAAGTTAGAGGGACTCACACTACCTGACCTCAAAACAGAGTATAAAGCTGTAGTAATCAAGATAGTGTGGCGTTTGAGTATAAAGCTGTGATAATCAAGACAGTGTGGCATTTGAGTATAAAGCTGTAGTAATCAAGACAGTGTGGTATTTGAGTATAAGGCTGTAGTAATCAAGACAGTGTAGTATTTGAGTATAAAGCTGTAGTAATCAAGACAGTGTAGTACTTGAGTATAAAGCTGTAGTAATCAAGACAGCGTGGCATTTGAGTATAAAGCTGTGGTAATCAAGACAGTGTGGCATTTGAGTATAAAGCTGTAGTAATCAAGACAGTGTGGTATTTGAGTATAAAGCTGTGATAATCAAGACAGTGTGGCATTTGAGTATAAAGCTGTAGTAATCAAGACAGTGTAGTACTTGAGTATAAAGCTGTGGTAATCAAGACAGTGTGATATTTGAGTATAAAGCTGTGGTAACCAAGACAGTGTGGCATTTGAGTATAAAGCTGTGGTAATCAAGACAGTGTGGTATTTGAGTATAAAGCTGTGGTAATCAAGACAGTGTGGCATTTGAGTATAAAGCTGTGGTAATCGAGACAGTGTGGTATTTGAGTATAAGGCTGTAGTAATCAAGACAGTGTAGTATTTGAGTATAAAGCTGTAGTAATCAAGACAGTGTAGTATTTGAGCCAGTCATGGTGGCTGACACCTGTAATCCCAGCACTGCTACTAGAAATACAAAAAAAAACCTAGCAAGGGGTGTCCGGGCACGGTGGCTCACTCCTGTAATCCCAGCACTTTGGAAGGCCAAGGTGGGTGGATCATGAGGTCAGGAAATCGAGACCATCCTGGCTAACACAGTGAAACCCCGTCTCTACTAAAAATACAAAAAAATTAGCTGGGCGTGGTGGTGCACACCTGTAATCCCAGCTACTTGGGAGGCTGAGGCAGGAGAATTGCTTGAACCCAGGAGGCAGAGGTTGCAGTGAGCTGAGATAACACCACTGCACTCCATCCTGGGCAATAGAGGGAGACTCTGTTTCAAAAAAAAAACAATGAAATCCTAAGCACCCCACCAACTCAACAGACCCCCTCTTGGCCAAGAGAACCCAAGAAAACCTTAAAAACTGAATCCCTGGCCATGATGGGAAGGGAAGTTGGACACATCTCATCATACACCTCAAGCATTAATGTTAAAATAGATTTCATAAGACTAACAAAACAAACTCTTTGTGACAATAAGATATCAAATTATAAACAGTACCTAAGGCTGTGCCAGACAGGAGTTAAGTCACACACTCCTATGGGTTAAGAGGCTTATATCTTAACTCAAAACGTTCCTTTCTGATGACTCCAAATTTTTAATTAAACTTTATTCCTTTAACCAGTTGCAAATTAAAGAATCTCTGAATCCACATATAATCTGTACACCCTGCTTCAAAATATCCTGCCATTTGGGGCCAAACCAATGTCTACCTTCTATGTACTGATTTCTGTCTTTGCCTGTAACTCCTGCCTCTCTGAAATCTATCAAACCAAAGTGTAATCTGACTGCTGGGGGCACACTTTCTCAGGAAACTCGAAACTCTGTTCTCCAGGCTTTCTCAGGACCTCTCGAAACTGTGTTCTCCAGGCTTTCTCAGGACCTCTCGAAACTGTGCTCTCCAGGCTTTCTCAGGACCTCTCGAAACTGTGCTCTCCAGGCTTTCTCAGGACCTCTCGAAACTGTGCTCTCCAGGCTTTCTCAGGACCTCTCGAAACTGTGCTCTCCAGGCTTTCTCAGGACCTCTCGAAACTGTGCTCTCCAGGCTTTCTCAGGACCTCTTGAAACTGTGTTCTCCAGGCTTTCTCAGGAAACTCAAAACTCTGTTCTCCAGGCTTTCTCAGGAAACTCGAAACTGTTCTCCAGGCTTTCTCAGGACCTCTCGAAACTGTGTTCTCCAGGCTTTCTCAGGAAACTCAAAACTCTGTTCTCCAGGCTTTCTCAGGAAACTCGAAACTGTGTTCTTCAGGCTTTCTCAGGACCTCTCGAAACTCTGTTCTCCAGGCTTTCTCAGGACCTCTCGAAACTGTGTTCTCCAGGCTTTCTCAGGAAACTCGAAACTGTGTTCTCCAGGCTTTCTCAGGACCTCTCGAAACTGTGTTCTCCAGGCTTTCTCAGGACCTCTCGAAACTCTGTTCTCCAGGCTTTCTCAGGACCTCTCGAAACTGTGTTCTCCAGGCTTTCTCAGGAAACTCAAAACTCTGTTCTCCAGGCTTTCTCAGGAAACTCGAAACTGTGTTCTCCAGGCTTTCTCAGGACCTCTCGAAACTGTGTTCTCCAGGCTTTCTCAGGACCTCTCGAAACTGCGTTCTCCAGGCTTTCTCAGGAAACTCAAAACTCTGTTCTCCA
This sequence comes from Pongo abelii, assembly GCF_028885655.2. Taxonomy (NCBI): domain Eukaryota; kingdom Metazoa; phylum Chordata; class Mammalia; order Primates; family Hominidae; genus Pongo; species Pongo abelii. The sequence goes on along the minus strand of NC_072006.2, from coordinate 68,587,734 downwards.
GGCTTTCTCAGGACCTCTCGAAACTGTGTTCTCCAGGCTTTCTCAGGAACTCTCGAAACTGTGTTCTCCAGGCTTTCTCAGGACCTCTCGAAACTGTGTTCTCCAGGCTTTCTCAGGACCTCTCGAAACTGTGTTCTCCAGGCTTTCTCAGGACCTCTCGAAACTCTGTTCTCCAGGCTTTCTCAGGACCTCTCGAAACTGTGTTCTCCAGGCTTTCTCAGGAAACTCGAAACTGTGTTCTCCAGGCTTTCTCAGGACCTCTCGAAACTGTGTTCTCCAGGCTTTCTCAGGACCTCTCGAAACTGTGTTCTCCAGGCTTTCTCAGGACCTCTCGAAACTCTGTTCTCCAGGCTTTCTCAGGACCTCTCGAAACTGTGTTCTCCAGGCTTTCTCAGGACCTCTCGAAACTGTGTTCTCCAGGCTTTCTCAGGACCTCTCGAAACTGTGTTCTCCAGGCTTTCTCAGGACCTCTCGAAACTCTGTTCTCCAGGCTTTCTCAGGACCTCTCGAAACTGTGTTCTCCAGGCTTTCTCAGGAAACTCGAAACTCTATTCTCCAGGCTTTCTAAGGAAACTCGAAACTGTGTTCTCCAGGCTTTCTCAGGAAACTCGAAACTGTTCTCCAGGCTTTCTCAGGACCGCTCCAAACTGTTCTCCAGGCCATGGTCATTCATATTGACTCAGAATAAACCTCTTTAAAATATTTTACACAGTCTGTTTTTTTTCATTAATGTTATTGAGTTTTGAGAGTTCTTGATATATTCTGGATACAAGTCCTTTATCAAATATGTGATTTGCAAAAATTTTCTTACAGCCTTGGGCTTGTCTTTTCATTTTCTTAGCAGTGTCTTTGGAAGAGCACAAGTTCTTAGTTTTGATGAAACATCTTATTTATTTGATGGATTATGTTTTGATATCCTATCTAATAATGCTTTGCCTGATCTGAGTTTGCAAAGGTTTTCTTCTATGTCCTCTTACAGAAGTTTTATAATTTTAGGTTTTACATTTAGGTTTATGATCCATATTGACTTAATATTTTAATATAGTAGAAGGTATGGATCAAAGTTCATTTTTTTGCATATGGATATCCAACTGTTTAGCATCATTTACTGAGAACAAAACTTGGCTTTATTGAATTGCCTTTGCACCTTTGTTGAAAATCACTTGCTCATATTTGTGATTTGTGGGTCTATTTCTGGTCTCTCTAATTTGTTCTATTGATCTGTCTATCTTGATGCAAATACTACACTGTCTTTTTTTAAAATGTTATTTCTTTTATCATGATACTTCTTTTTCTTTTCTTTTTTTTTTTTTTTTTTTTTTTTTTTTTTTTTTTTTTTTTGACAGTGTCTCACTCCATCACCCAGGCTGGAGTGCAGTAGTGAGACCTCAGCTCACTGCAACCTCTGCCTCCCAGGTTCAAGTGCTTCTCATGCCTCAGCCTCCTGAGTAGCTGGAATTACAGGTGTGTGCCACCACGCCTGGCTACTTTTTTTGTATTTTTAGTAGAGACGGGGTTTCACCATGTTGGCCAGGCTGGTCTCAAACTCCTGACCTCAAGCGATCCACCCGCCTCGGCCTCCCCAGGAGCTGAGAACTCTGGCAGGGAGGCTCTGTGGTGTAGGAATCCCAGGTCTCCAGCTGTGTCTGAAAAACAGTATTAACCCATGGCTTCACCCCAGGTTTGAACACCTGGGTGTTCTTCAAAAATATCTGCTATAGTTTGGATGTTTGTCCCCAAACCTCATGTTGAAATTTGATCCCTGATGTTGGAGGTGGGGCCTGGTGGCAGGTGTTCGGGTCACAGGGAAGGATCCAGAATGAATGGTTTAGTGCCCTCCTCGTGGTGATGAGTGAGTTCTTGCTCTATTAGTTCCCACACGAGCTGGTTGTTTTTAAAAAGCCTGACATCTCCCCTCTCTCTCGCCTCTTCTCTTACCATGAGACACCTCCCGCCATGAGTGCATGCTCCCTGAGGCCTCCTCAGAAGTAGGTGCCGGCACCATGCTTCCTGTACAGCCTGTAGAACTGTGAGCCAAGCAAACCTCTTTTCTTTATAATGACCCAGCCTCTATCCTTGCTCCTCACCTAGGAAAAAGAAAAAGAAATTATCCAGCCTCAGATATTCCTTCATAGCAACACAAAACTAGGACAATATTGGTGCCCAGGCCCCAACCCAGACCAAGCACATCAGAGCCTGGGCATGGGGGTGGAGCCAGCTCTAGGGAGCTCCTGAAGTACCCAGGGGATTCTATGCACATCCAGGGTAGAGAACATGGCCGTAGATAGTCCAGACAAAAATATTCTTTATACGATTAGCACAGATTTGTTGTTTAAACTCAGTGGCAAGAACAGAACACAAGAGTTTTAACAGGAGTCGTAGTTTTCACCATTAAGAATCTTTACCTATTATTGGAATCCAGGTACACACATTTACCCTGGGGTTTAATTTGCTATGTAAAATTGACTTGGTTCTTTTACAAATTGCTGGCAAGTTGAGGTTGGGGCCACCACAAAACAAGTCTCTAGGAAGACAAAGAGCATAGTTGTGTGTTTGGGTCTCTCAACACCAAAATGGAGCTCCTTGTGGGCAGCAGGGGCTGGCTTGCCCCTTGTCTTAGACTGTTTCCTGCTGCTTATAACAGAAACTGGGTAATTTAAAAGAAACAAAATGTATTTCTTACAGTTCTGGGGGCTGGGAAGTCCAAGGCCAATGGGCCACATCTGGTGAGGCTTTCTTGCTGGTGGGAACCCTAGAGTCCCAAGGCAGTGCAGGGCGCCGCATGCTGAGGGGCTGCGCGTGCTGGCTCAGGTCTCTCTCTTCTTATAAAGCCACTAGCCCCACTCCTATGATAACCCATTAATCTATAAATAAATTAATCTATTCATGAGGGCAGAGCTCTTGTGACCCAATCACCTCTTAAAGGCCCCACCTCTCAATACTGCCACACTGGGGATTAAATTCCAACTTGAGTTTTGGAGGTGACAAATATTCAAACCACAGCATCCTTAAATCATCAGAGACTGGCCTGCCTGCCCCCATGTCCACTCGAAAATGAATGCCGCGCAAGCCACGGCAGTCCTGTCACCAAGCCCGAAGCTCCAGCACTGGGGCCTCCCTAGGGGGCACCCAGCCTATTCAGGAAGGGGCAGAGGGCCCTGGGCAGGGTCACCGGAAACCGCGCCAGCCCCCACCCCTACTCTACTGAACGGTCCCTTTTCCTCTGCAGCAGTTCTCGGAACTGGCCACTGGGGGTCAGGGTTGGGCTGCATCGCACAGAACCTGGCTCAGCCAGGAGCCACAGGAAGGACCCTGTTCCTCTACCCCAGCCAAGGGAAAACGGTGGTCCCTCTGTGGTTCAGCAGAGCTAGTCCAGGAACAGCGGGGCTTCGAAGTGCTTCCCCTCCATGGCAGAGCCAGCGCTGGCCTGCTGGTCTCCCAATTCTTTACCCAGGCTAAGAAGGGTGCGCGCGCGCACACACACACACAAACACACACACCACACACACACACACACACACACTCTCACACACTCTCACACACTCTACCTCTGGGAGTTCTTCCTGCCAGTGGCTTGCAGCTCGCTGCCGCTCACCAGCCTCCCGTCCTACTCACAGCTGTCTTGAGGTCAGTGTTCCCTCCAAGCATCCACCTGTGCTGCCCAGGCCCAAGGCCGAAACCCCAGACCAGGTCCAGAGCAGCACGGGCAGGTGAGACCTCAGACGGGGCTCCCTCTGCACTGCACACTGGCCCAACATGTGCAAGCCTCCAGCCTGAGGCAGGAAAATTATGATCCCATTTGACAAGTGAGGAAACAGAGGCTCAGAGAGGTTGGGTAACTCACCCTGGGCCACACAGCAAGGAAAAAGCCAGTCCCAGACCTGTACTCCTGACCTCCACCTGGTCTGCTCCCCTCAGGAGACTGTCTAGGCCACAGTGGCATCCTTGACTGGCCTGAGTCTGGAACACAGGTCCACAGGGCTCTTTACCCAGGTTCCACGGCAACAGTCCCCAGGCCACATACCTATGAGCACAGTTTGGACAGTGGAGCAGTCTCTGGCCCGATCACAGGCAGCACCCCAGGGGCTCCACGTGCCTTCGGGGTGCACTCAAGTGGGTGGGGAAGAGGGGCCTAGAGCTCCACCTCAGCCTCCTTTGTCCTGAGTGAGCAGGGCCCCACTCACCTCCCCCTGAGCAGCCAAAGATGTGATGGAGCCTCTGCAGGCAGAAAACATCTCCCAGGTGATAAGCAGCAGGTATGAGGTCTCCCTGGTGAGAGTGTGAGCTCCCCACATTCAACACTACCGGAGCCCTGAGAGGAAGCCACAGGCTGTGGGAAGCTCCATGCGGAAGCTGAGTGCCCCGTTGCTCTACGGTTAGCAAGCACGCTCCAGGGAAACTCCGTCAGAGCCTCCTGTTCTCATCTGCTAAATGGGATGACAGTAGTAGTGCCCCTGGTCATTGTGGGGACAAAATGAAACACGGATGTGTTTTTAGCTGTCAGCACCCGGCACATAGGGGGCATTCAGAACCAGAGACAGACCAGGAGGAGGCTCAGATCCCAGGAGTCAGCAAAGGTGGAAGATGGAAGGCAGTGAGGTGGGATGGGGCCCAGCCATGCTGGAGGAACTGGGGCTGTCTTCTGGCTGAGCCCAGGCCTGCCCACCCCACATCAGGGTGCGCTCATGCCCCGCACAGCTTTGCTCAGGCCCCCTCCCCCACATCAGGGTGCCCTCATGCCCCACACAGCTTTGCTCAGGCCCCCTCCCCCACCTCAGGGTGCCCTCATGTCCCGCACAGCTTGCCCAGACCCCCCCCTCAATATCAGGGTGCGCTCATGCCCTGCACAGCTTCTCCTGGAGGGAACACTTTCTCACATGTCCCCCGGGTAGAACCTACTGATAAACAGTGTGTCTGGGACCAAGAGAATTCCTGGGATGTGGGGCATTCAGTGCTAAAACCTGGACAGTCCCAGGCCAATCCAGACTGCTGGTCACCCTTCCTGCAGAGGGGACATAAGAGGTCACAAGGTCACCAGGCTGACGCTCCTGAGAGGGCACAACCAAGATGGACACGAAGTCCTGTGCTCACAGTACCCTCACCCGGCTGCCGTGGCTTCTGGAGAGCAAGGCCATGACTTGCCACACATGTAAGCGGTGGGGTCTGGGCCGGGCTGTGACTCCCCTCACCTAGACTAGGCAGGGACACTCAGCCTCCCCCAGCAGAGGGTGGCTCCTCAGGCTTCAGGAAGAGGCCCGGGAAGGAGGAGCCCCAGGGTCCAGGGCTGGAGACGAAGCTCAAAAGACGCACAGCACAGACACAGCACTGCCCAGCTGGCCTGGAGTCCGGGCAGAGGCGGAGACGGGCCATGATGAAGAGCTTAGAGAGGGCCCTGGGCACAAGAAGTGGGCCCCGACCGGGGCGGGAGGCAGCCATTAAGCTGAGGCCTGGGGCTGAGCTGGCATCCCCAAGACCCCCTGTGCAGTGGGCCGTGGCCGGCCTCCTACACCTCTGTCCACCTCTGTCTACCTCCTCTGTCCCGTCCCTAGGCTTGTCTGGACTTTGCTCTCCTCCAAGACTGCTGCCATGAAGATCCTCATGCCACAGCCCCTGCAGACCCTCATCTCCCCTCAGGGGGCCTCCAGCCTGAACCCTGGCTCCCCTTGATCCCCACCCGGCCTTTCAAACGGTGCCCTTGCCCAGCCCAGAGCCCTGACTGCCTAGGTCTGGCCCAGACCACGCTTTTGGCTTCTGCATCAAAAGCCATTAAGCTAAACGCCGTCACCACTCTTCCAAGACTGCCGTGTTCTTTTAAATCATCCCATAAACACAAGATGGATGGTGACGTGGCCCATGCCATGCCCCGCTTAGGGTGGGGTCTCGACTCCCTCAGGCTCCCAGAAGGCTCGGCCAGATGAGGGGCGGCATCACCCTGGTGAGCCCAAATTGGCTCAAAATTCCAGAAGCCAAAAAGATGACAGCATGGCATTAGAATTGTTAGCACCACAGCTGCAAGCACCATCGAGGCGCGGGTGGCAGCCCCATGCCCCACCTCCATCCCCAGCTCAGGGTGGCAGCCCGAAGGCCACAGGACCCAGCCAAGGGCACGGCGTGGCTTCCGCTACCGACTTGGCCTCGTCCGTTGATGACTGAGGCCACAGTTGTGGGGATGGAAGGCGAGGGAGCTGCCCAGTCCTAGATTCAAACCTCTGTCTACCCCCTTGGGTACCAAAAGCTATGGGGACCATGGAACCTGCACAACTAGATTCATTATAGACACGTCTGCTGCAGGACCTGCAGGCCGGGCAGAATCTAGGTCAGCACAGGGGAGGGCCAGATCCAGCTCCTGCCCTTCCCCACTGCAGACCACATTTTGGAGCTGGATATAGGCCGAGGTCACGGGCAAGGAAAACTGCCCCGCAAGGCCACGTATACCACCTCACACCTCACCTCACCTGCACCACCGCACAGCCGTGCCACAGCTCACCAACGCCAAGGCACACCTGTGCCACAGCAGCAGCCTGGAGCCGCCACATGGCTTTCGTACATGCCCAGCTCCAGCACATGGACGTCTGCACAGCCACCGAACCTCAGCAGGGATGCAGTTGCTATGACAACCTCAAGACTTTAAAAACCTGCTCCTGCCAGTTCTGCCTCTCCTGGTAAAAGCCTCCTCCACCTGCCATCCATGCGACATCCCTGGGGACGGAGGAGGGAGGCTACTGAAGACCTGGTGTGATGTGCCCTACTGCCCTGGGCTGAGCACACTGGGATGGGGACAGGGTGGTCCCTGAACCTGGCCCAGGAGACTCCGTGGAGGGCTATGCAGGAGAGACAGATGTGTGTGTCCTGCAGGGCATGTGACAAACAGGGCCAGGACAAATGGAGAAACTGAGGCCCCTTCTGACTTATAAAGGTTTATCTGCTTCTCAGAGCTGAACTATCATTTACATCTCTTTCTAGCTCAGTTCCTCTGACAAAAAAAAAAACCCATCACAGACTCTGGAAGTGGAGCCCATCCCCTGCCTGGTCAAACGTTCTGGACTGGGTAGAGCTGCAGTCCTCGGCTGGGCCCCCTCCTGGCTGCTGCCAGGGCAGTAGCAAAAGAGTCCCATCCACAAGCCCTGGACAGAGGTACCACCCCAACCCCTGCCAGGTCCCAGCCCAGTCTGGGCCCCCAGCACTGAGCCCAGGGCCTGGCATGCAGGGCACATCGGTTACATGGACCAGCAGAGGTGCTGGGAGCAAATGGGTGGAGATAGGAATCAGGGCAGCCCATCAGCAGGAGGTCCAGGGAGGAGTTGGCCCATAGCGGGGTCCCCAGAGCTGAGGGTGACTCCACTCCGGGCCTCGCCAGTGCGGCAAAATGTCTAGCTCTGTGCAGAGAACAGGGATTCGGAGACAGAGGATACAACATGCGCCAGCCAGGTGCCACCTCCCAGCACTGCCCCAGCTGCCCGCCCCCGGCAAAGCTCTTCTTCAGGGTCCTCACAGCTACACAGATTCACCTTTGGCATCCCCCGTGCCACAGCCTGCCTGAGATTTCATCACAGCAGGATCCCTGCTCACTGGCCACAGAAAGGCGTGGGCCGTGGCCCTTCCAGCCCTGCAGCTGCTGGCTCCTCCGTGATGCTCACCCAGTGACCCTCCTGAGGCTCCTTGAGCAGAGAACAGGGTCAGGAACAGGCTCCCCCGAGTGAGAGGTGCCCTCCTGGGCTCTGAACCTTATCAGAGAGACTCAGGGCATGTCCACGGGACATGTGAGCAGGAATGTGTGCAGCCAGCATGTGAAGCCTGAAGTGGGGCCCAAAAATGCATCAAGTCATGCATGCAGACATGTGTGGGTACAACGATGTTAGCCTTGCATGAGCAAATGAGACAGGGTGTGCGAACATGACACATGGGGGCTGGATGCCATGAACACGGGGAATGAAACGTGCATGTGCACCAACGCCAATGCCACGAGGATGCAGGGCAGCAAGCATGTGGCGGTGGATGCCACGAGGATGCAGGGCAGCAAGCATGTGGCCGTGGATGCCACGAGGATGCAGGGCAGCAAGCGTGTGGCCGTGGATGCCACGAGGATGCAGGGCAGCAAGCGTGTGGCCGTGGATGCCACGAGGATGCAGGGCAGCAAGTGTGTGGCCGTGGGGCTCTGCCCCTGACCTGGCCACTGCCCCTAACTCTAACATTCCACCCCACCCCCGACCCCTCTCCAGCAGGGCCTGGTCCCACACCGCCACCCAGCCTTCCCCAGCCCAGTTCGTCTCACAGCAGTCAGCCCAAGAGAGCCCCACTCCACCACCCACAAGCAACGGCTCCTGGCCTGGAGACGACCTGGCAGGCAGGACATGGCAGTGCACAATCCAGAGTTGATCTGGAGAAGTTCATGCAAAAATGGAGTGTAAGTGTGTGACCATGTGTGGGAGGGCAGGTGTGTATGCTGGCATCTGTGTGCTTGTGTGTACATGTGTGCTAAGGTCTGTGTGTGCTGGAATCTGTGAGCAGGTGTGTATGTGCGTGTGTGCGTGTGTGTGTATGTGTGTGTGTGTATGTATGTGCGTGCGTGTATGTGCATGTGCGTGTGTGTATGTGCGTGTGTGTGTATGCGCGCGTATGTGCGCGTGTATGTGCGTGTGTATGCGCGCGTATGTGCGTGTGTGTGTATGTGTGCGTGTGTATGTGTGTGTGTGTGTGCGTATGTGCACATGCGTCTGTGTGCGTGTATGTGCGTGTATGTGCATGTGTGCGTGTATGTGCATGTGTATGTGTGTATGTGTCTGTGCATGTGTGTGTATATGCGTGTATGTGTATGTGTGTATGTATGTGTGTGTGTGTGCGTGCATGTGTGTGTGCGTGTATATATGTATGTGTTTGTGTACTGCAGTCGCAGCACTGGGATCAGCCAGTCCTCAAGGGTAGCTGAAGCTTCTGCCACAGGCTCAGACCATTATCCATCCTCTGAGGTCGGGGTTGGTGCCAGGCAGGTTAGAAGGGGAAGAGAACGGGCAAGGGCAGAAGCTCCCTCACCTCCAACAGGGCCCATCATTCCGACCCTACCAGCTGCCAGCCTGGATCTGTTCTCTCCTGTCTGGATGTCCCCAAGGGGAGAGATCCAGAAAGGGCAGTGGGGGCTGCCTCACCCAGCCTTTCTCCTCCAACCTTCCCACCCCTCCTCATCGCCCACGATGGAAAGCCCGGTCCAAGGTCAACAGATCTAACCCCTGGAGCATCCCAGAGCTGCGGCCACACTCCCCAGGCCCAGAAACCAGCCACGTGGGCACGGTCCTCCTGTGGAGGTACATGGACTGCCGGCCTGCAGGGTCGTCTCCAGGCCAGGAGCCAACAGGGGAGTCAGAAGCCTCCCGATCTGGGCATGCATCAGCCTTTCCCATCTGAGGATCCTTCAGCAAGAATTCACGGCCAGACGAGAAAGCCAGACATATTCCACAGCAGGCCTCGGACACTCCTGGGCCCTCTTTGGGGGCTCAGGGTGCTCTGACGCTGCAGGCACCAGTGAAGGGTGTCACAGGACATACACACACTCCCGCCCAGCCACGTGTGTCCACACGCACTGACACACCTGAATAACCCCCTCCCCTGGAGACTCAAAGGCGCCTGCACCTGCCTGCCCACTCTGCCCACGATCTCCGAGTGGCCACAGCTGCACCCAGCCCTGAGGACAGGGTGAGACCCCTCCAGCCCTCTCCTACATCTCCAGACACACTGAGATCACCCAGGGACACGGCCCTGAGGCCAGGCACAGTGACACCTCCTCAGTGAAGCCCTCTCAGATTGAGCCTCCAGAGAGCACCTGGAAGCTTCCGAGCTCAGGACAGGCCCATTCCAGGGCCTATTCCTGGTTATTAGGGTCTAGGACTGGACAAGGCAAGGAGAACAGGGAGCAGTCACCACTGGGGAAGACTGTCCTGGAGGCCTGCCCTCCTGTGCTTGGATTGGGGCCTTTGTGAGTGAGCAGGAAGCTGCAAGCGCTTTGATAATTGATTCAAGCAACCCTCCCAGCCCCAAGAGGAGACAGGCCTGGGCCCTAGGGAACAGTCGCCCTCCTTCCTGTCTGCGTGCTTCAGTCACGATGGGATCTTTGCACCAGGTTCCCTGAGCCTGCCGCCTACACGCGCCTGGGGCGGCAGGAGGCATGTGGGTAGGGCAGGCACAGCTTTAGCAGATGAGGTTCAGAGCTGAGAGGGAGGCCTCGATACCCCAGCCCCAGTAGCCCTGTAAACCCCCACTGCCGAAGGCCTTGGTCAGGGTGGGGGCTGCCCACAGGCAGCCAGACCTACACGCCACCGTGACCTCCGGCTTCCCTGCAACAGCCACTTCCCCAACCTGCTCAGGCCTCTGCTCCCCCAACTGTCACCTCCAGAACCTCTGGCTTTACGACCTGGTCCCAAGGGCCCTCTTCCCCCAGGGGCCTTGCCCCCACTCGCCCAGCCTCCCCCACCCACTCCGGGTTTCAGCACAAGCGTTGCCTTCTCTGCAAGGCCCAGTGGCCTCCTGCTGCCCCCAGAGCTCCCCTTCCTCCTGCTCCACAGTGCACTGCACTATTTCATCCACCATCTGCCTCCCCCACCAAAGGGCCAGCCCCACGAGAGCAGGAATTGTTCCCTGTGTTCACCGCAGTCCTCCTGGGCAAGTATTTGTGCAGTGGATGAATGACTCAGGGCCTAAGGTCGGGTATCTGGGAGATGGCTGAGGACCCAGTCTGGCTACCCTGGCCCCTCTCACCTGCCCTGAGCTAAGGTGCCCGGTGTCTATGGTCCTGTCTAACATGACCTCCCGTGGGGACAGTTCATTGCTGACTGGAGGGGGAAAGAGAGAGGCAGCGGGTGCCCCGAGGCATGGTGGGGAATCCTGAATTTAAACGAGAAATGGCCCCTTCCCAGTTTTATAAATAAAGTGTGTTTTCTCCCAGCTTCCCTGGAGAATTCACCTCCCACTCTGAGGGAAACTGGCCCTGAATTACTTATCTCTTTCGAGAGAGCTAAGCTGCCCAATTACCTGCTTAGAGGACGCCAGGCCTGGGCCTCTCGCTGGTCTTTTTTTTTTTCTTTGTGACAGGTCCCCACTCCGTCACCCAGGCTGGGGTGCAGTGGCACGATCTCGGCTCACTGCAGCCTTGACTTCCTGGGCTCAAGCGATTCTCCCGCCTCAGCCTTTCAAGCAGCTGGGACTATAGGCGTGCACCACCATACCCAGCTAATGTTTGTTTTTCTGGTGTTTTTGAGACAGAGTCTCGCTCTGTCCCCCAGGCTGCAGTGCAGTGGCGTGATCTCGGCTCAATGCAACCTCCGCCTCCTGGGTCCAAGAAATTCTCCTGCCTCAGCCTCCCGAGTAGCTGGGATTACAGGCACCCACGATGATGCCCGGCTAATTTTTGTATTTTTAGTAGAGACGGGGTTTCGCCATGTTGGCCAGGCTGGTCTTGAACTCCTGACCTCAGGTGATCCGCCCACCTCGGCCTCCCAAAGTCCTGGGATTACAGGCGTGAGCCACCGCACCCGGCCTTTTGTATTTTTTTGTAGAGATGGGGTTTCACCACATTGCCTAGACTGGTCTCGAACTCCTGGGCTCAAGCAATCTGCCACCTTGGTCTCCCAAAGTGCTGGGACTACAGGTATGAGCCACCTCGCCCGGCCCTCTCACTGGTCTTAATGGCCTAGGCCTCTTGGGAGCACTTAACCTGCAGGGCCACAGCTACAGCTGAGGCTCATCTTGGAGAGTTGATGGAGGAGAGAGAGCAGGGCAGACAGGCCTGGACTCTGGCCACAAGGCAGAATCCACCCCTCCTACCAGGGCCTGCCTGGCTGGAGATGAGATGGTCAACATGCACACTGGACTCTGTATGAATCTCTGGGTCTGTATGTCTGCTACACATATGCATGCCCGTGTGAAGATCTGAGTCGCAGCGTGGACTGAGGGACAGGTGTCCCTGCACACACGGGGACAGGTGGAGGGCAGCTGCCACACCTATACGAAGTGGCAATAAGAATAAAGCCAGCACAGCTATGTTGTGTGTTGCTCAGGCTGTCTCAGGGTCCTGGTGCTTCTCCCTGGCCCCTGCCCTAGGGGTACAGTGTCACTGTGCTCAGCTGCGCATAAATGTAGGTCTGCTTCTCCTTCGGGTCCCTCCAAGACCCCCACAAAATGCTCAGATGCACATTGACTGGCACCCATCACTCCCTCACCCCACACCCCAGACAGAGGATGTGCCCTGTCAGTGGCCTTGCTACCAGGCCCCCACCACTGTTCCGCCCGACAGAGCTGAGCACGGCTCCCTCCCTCCCTGGCCGATCCTCTCTACACCCAAAGGGCCTCACAGGTTCATTTGAAAAGGCCAATTTATTTCTGAAAATGGAAACCATTTCCACGGAACGATGCTCTCACAAGCTCACAGCTGGAACAATGCCCAGCCCACGAACAGAGCAAAGGGCCTTTCTGAGCCCTGAGTGCTGGGGGTACAGATGGGGGAGCACCCCCGGCTCAGGCCCTGGTGTTGCAGCGGGCATCGGTGAGGTGCTTCTGGGAGGAAGAAAAGGCCCCTGGGGCTGCTGCTTTTGTGGCCAGGAGGACCTGACACCTCCAGCCGGCCTCCCTGGGGTCCTGAGCTCAGCACCTGGCAGTCTCCCCCATCCCCACTGCCCTCAGGGTCCCCATCCCTTCCATCGTGCCCACCACATCTCCAATGTGACCGGCGGGGGCTGTGGTGCCAGACCAGCCTTTAGGACAGGCTCAGGAGAGCAGAGCTAGAGTCTGGGAGGGGCTCAGATTCCCAGACTCATCAGATACCGGTAGTGCGAAAAGAGGACCCAGACTCGTGGCTGGCTTCAGAGGAAGCCAGACACACAGTGGGATATTTGCATGGGAAGATTCTGTGCTCTGAGGGATGCCTCTGACACTGGGCTCCCCACCACTGAGGCTTAAGGGAAGACCCTCCTAGAACATCCTGCTCTGAAGAAGGTGTGGGTGGCAGTCAGTGTCCTGCAGGGCAAAGAGCAGGAGGGGTGCCCAGAGCTCAGGCCACACGGGGATCACTGGGCAGGCTGCCAGCCAGCCCTAGTGGGCAGAGGAAGGCACCGGCACTAGCCTGGGCCCCTCCCAAAATGCATGGAAGGGAGAGGCCCCCAGCAACGCCCCCAGGGAGGCCCAGAGTCAGGCCAGCGTGGCCAGCCCCACCCCAGGACAGCAGCTCGGTGACAGCAGGCCTGGGACATTCTCCCAGTGCCCGGTGCTGAGGCCACGGTCAGCCGCTCCCCAGCCAAGACCAGTGACTGCCTGGCCCAGCCCACACCCCGGTCAATCCCTGGGCCACTAAGGCCAAGGGGGACGAGGCCACCACTTGCCAGGTCTGGCCTGTGTCACGCCTCTGGTTTCCAGGAGCTGTGAACTGACCCCTCCTGACCCCACGAACACCCCAAATCACAAAATTCAGCCCCAATGCAGCCTCTCCTCACGGCTGCTAACCACCATCCCCTGACCTTGTGGGCCTCAAGCTCCACTTATGTGACAAACTGTGGCTACCACAAGCCCCACACTCCCTCGAGACACACCCACAGAACCCCGAATGCCATCCCCAAACTCTGGCTGAAGAGGAGTGTGAGATACCCCAGCAGGGCTCCCTGACCCCGGACTCAACATCCACATGGCACAGCCCATGGAAGGGTAGCTCGGGGCCCACCCACAGTGTACCCTCAGGCTGGCGACATCAGGGTACTCAGGGCGACTGCCCAGGCTCCTGTCCTAACCAATAGACTTGACAGAGCAGCTCTCATGAAAGAAGGCAGACTGTGAGTGTGGGGTGACATCCTTGCAACCCCACAGGCAGCGGGCACAGTCTCAATGGGCAGACACGTCTCCCCAAACTGAAAACACACAGTGACCAGGCACGGTGGCTCATGTCTGTAACCTGAGCACTTTGGGAGGCTAAGGTAGGCTGAAGCTCAGGAGATCGAGACCAGCCTGGGCAACATGGTGAAACCCTGTCTCTATAAAAAAAAATACAAAAATTAGCCAGGCATGGTAGCACATGCCTGTAGTCCCAGCTACTTGAGAGGCTGAGGTGGGAGGATCACCTGAGCCCAGGGACGTCAGGGCTGCAATGAGCCATGATAGTGCCACTGCACCCCAGCCTGGGTGACAGGGCAAGACCCTGTCTCAAAAAAGAAGAAAGGAAAGAAAACACAGACCCTCTGACCCAACACATCTCCTCTGAGGAGCGGCTCTGAGACTGGCGACTGTTCGTGTCAGCTGTGGCGTTGCCTGCAAAGCAGGTCCAGATACAGCCAAGCTGCACACACAGGGGTTGAATAAGCCAGGGTGCGTCCAGCAAGGAAGAAAAGCAGGGAGAAGGGAAGGACTCAAAGACCAACCCAGAGCAGAGTGTGATGCTCACCACCTCTGCAGGACAGCGTGAGAGTTACGTGTCAGGGTGCGAACGTCTTCTCTGCAGCCTTTCACAGCTTGCCTAGGCTGAGTTCCTCTTTTAGCAGAAGACAAAAAAAGAAGGTGGGTTTCCTATGGCCAATAAGTTCTGCTTCCACACGAGGGCATACAGACCCCCCAGACGCCCACACTCAGCCAAGGACATGTAGACCCACTCAGATACAACGCAGAGCTCACCCACAGAAACCCCCATACAGGCAGACACAGGCCCACACACGTACATGTCCTAACTGGCACACACACACAGGCACACACCATGTACATGCACAGGGTGGGGCACGAGACCCACCAAGACACCCATGTTCGCAGATAAGGGTGCCCAGGCCCACAGTGACTCCCGGACAGAGGCACAGATGCCCTCAGTGCCCTCTGCCCAAAGACCTGGGCACACCCAGAGGCCCCTGCACAGAGTGCCTTCCTGACACACAGGCGCACACATGCCTCAGCCGCCCACTGAGGAGTCTGCCTGGGTAAGTGAGTGCTGAGGAGACCCTGGAACAGCCGACTGCAGGCGCTACTGCAGCTCAGGGGAAGGTGGGGCCTGCCTTCCGGGCTCCACGTCAGCAAGGGGGATCCGCCTCCCTCCCTCACCAGCATCAGCACTGACACCAGGCTGGGAACCTGCCTGAGGCTGAACCTGCCGGGGCTGAGGCAGCCAGCAGGGCAGGTCCTGAAACTCCTGAAACCTCAGCTGGAGGACCACACCTCGCTCTCCATCCCTGCGACTGCCTGTACCGGCCAAAACCAGGAACACACCAAGGCTACCAACTTCTGGACTCGAAGCACTGGACAGGTCAGTGGAGAGAAGAGTAGCTGGACCAGCAGGGTCTGCAGCATCTCTCGGGAGGGTGTGAGGGAGGGTGCAGACTCCGAGACCCCTGAAGGAAGGACCTTCAGATTCAAGGGAGCCAGAGATGAGCTTGGGAGGTGTGTTTCCAAAGGAACCGCCTGATTCTACTTAGCCTGTGCATTTGCGGGTTGCTGGCGCAGGGGTGGATCCACGTCTCCTCTTCCCAGGAGGGTGGCCAGCAGCTGCTCTCTGCGGGAGGAGGGAACTGATCTGCTAAAGTATCACCAGGAAGAGGCGGGAGGAGGCCCCCACACACCCCACCAGGCTCCCTCTGGCCCCATGTCCTTGACCTGGCAAAGTGGCCACAGTCTCTGCCAGAGAACTTGGAGTGGCTGTGCCCTAACAGACGGCCAGATCTCAAAGTCTCCGGCTGTTTTTCCTTCCTAGAATCCAGCCCAAGGAGGCCCCCGACCAGATACCCAACTCCAAGGCACCTCCCACCTGCCCAGGGCTCAAATTGTCAATAGTCCCAGCTACGATGCAGGCCTCTGGGCACCCAGAGCCCCTTGACAGCAGGGTCTCCTTCTCCCTCCCCACGATGGGTGCCAACGTCTCTCAGGACAATGGCACCGGCCACAATGCCACCTTCTCCGAGCCGCTGCCATTCCTCTATGTGCTCCTGCCTGCCGTGTACTCCGGGATCTGTGCCGTGGGGCTGACTGGCAACACGGCCGTCATCCTTGTAATCCTGAGGGCGCCCAAGATGAAGACGGTGACCAACGTGTTCATCCTGAACCTGGCCATCGCCGACGGGCTCTTCACACTGGTTCTGCCTGTCAACATCGCGGAGCACCTGCTGCAGTACTGGCCCTTCGGGGAGCTGCTCTGCAAGCTGGTGCTGGCCATCGACCACTACAACATCTTCTCCAGCATCTACTTCCTAGCCGTGATGAGCGTGGACCGATACCTGGTGGTGCTGGCCACTGTGAGGTCCCACCACATGCCCTGGCGCACCTACCGGGGGGCGAAGGTCGCCAGCCTGTGTGTCTGGCTGGGTGTCACGGTCCTGGTTCTGCCCTTCTTCTCTTTTGCTGGCGTCTACAGCAACGAGCTGCAGGTCCCAAGCTGTGGGCTGAGCTTCCCGTGGCCCGAGCGGGTCTGGTTCAAGGCCAGCCGTGTCTACACGTTGGTCCTGGGCTTCGTGGTGCCTGTGTGCACCATCTGTGTGCTCTACACAGACCTCCTGCGCAGGCTGCGGGCCGTGCGGCTCCGCTCTGGAGCCAAGGCTCTAGGCAAGGCCAGGCGGAAGGTGACCATCCTGGTCCTCGTCGTGCTGGCCGTGTGCCTCCTCTGCTGGACGCCCTTCCACCTGGCCTCTGTCGTAGCCCTGACCACAGACCTGCCCCAGACCCCGCTGGTCATCAGCATGTCCTACGTCATCACCAGCCTCAGCTACGCCAACTCGTGCCTGAACCCCTTCCTCTACGCCTTTCTAGACGACAGCTTCCGGAAGAATTTCCGCACCATGTTCCGGTGCTGAGGGGCCTGAGCACCCACCATCACCCCCATCATCACCCCCACCCCCCACCCAGTTCGGGTTGTCTCTTTCAGAGGATGCCCGGCCTGTTCACATCCCAGTGCTGTCCTCTCCACGCAGGGAGACACAGACCCTCACACGCTGGCCACCAGACCTACAGACAGCCGTGGGCATATACCTTCCATGTCTCTGCTTCCTGGACAGCCCCTGGGTGGACAGCAGCAGGGATCCAGGTCCTAGCAGAAGGCCCCCACACAGCAAGCATCCTGGGTCCACTTACCCACGAGAGACAGACAGATGCACAAGCCCCTTGGAAGGCTTTTTGGGACTCAGGAACCCTAATGACAGTGGTCGGGAGCGGAAGGAACCTGAACTGTGATCTTGACCTGGGCCAGCGCCATGTTGCACAGTCTCTCCCCAAGACGGGGTTGGGAGGTGGTAAGTGTGGGCACCTCAGGCAGCAGCAATGCTGTGTTGCTGCAAAGGCCAAGGACACCTGCACCAAATGAGACCAAGAAATCCACTCCCGTGGCCTGAAGCCCAAGTGGCATTCCAGCAGGAGGCCCAGCCCCGCCGTGCCCACACGCCGTGGCCTGTGCTCCCCTGTACCCCCCTGCTGTGGCCGACGGTCCTCTCATACTTTGCTAGAGGCTACAGGGCCCTTTTGCCAGGACTTCTGGGCCACCACAGCCTAGGAACCATCTGTCACTTGGACAGGCTGGAACCTGGAACTCTTTCTCCTGGGGTGTGGCCAGGGGCTTGTAATCAGCCAGCAGGAGCTGCATGCTGAAACTCTGGTGGGGGCAGGGTGAGGGGTGGTAATGAAGTGCAGGCAGCTCAGAGACCACTGACTGTCACGTGGCAGAGGCCAGGGGCTGGTCCCAGGTGTGCTGTGGCCAGGCCCCAACTCTTGGCCCCATGGCTCTCAGCTGGTTCCATGCCTGGCATTCCAGCCTGGCAGTGAGGTGTGAGTGCTCTGGGTTGGTTTCAGTCCTCATGACCCAGAGCTCTGATCAATCTGTCCAGCTGGCACACAGGACCCACCATTCACCACCCCACGAGGTGTCTCAGGGTGTATGCCCACCTCCACCCATCCACCAAGTACTCCAGCGTTCCAGGCCACGAGGGCCCAGCCTGTCCAGCCCACTCGGCTCAGGCCTGCATCAGTGCTCCTCCTCCGTGCTAGCCAGCCAAACACGCCAGGGCCATCTCCATCCACTTATCCTCCCTGACAACGTTGTATTAATTATCTGTTGCTGCATAACAAATTTCTCCAAAACTTAGCCACTTAAAACAACTTCTACTATTTCACAGCTTCTGTGGTTCAAGAATTAAAATGGCTTTTTGGGTGGTTCTGGCTCAGGGTCTCTCCTGAGGTTGCAGTTAGGACGTTGGCCCAGGCCCTGGCCCTCTGAAGGCTGGGCAGGGGCTGGGGTATCTTCTTCTGAGAAGTCTTCCTCCCACAGCTACGGGCAGGAGGCCTCTGCTCCTCAACACATGGATGCTTCAGGGGCTGAGTGTCCTCAAAACATGGCACTGGGTCCCCCAGAGCCAGCGACCCAGAGGGGAGCCAAGAGGAAGCCACGATACATTTGAGGCCAAGTGTCCGAAGCCACTTGCCATCCCTTCTACTACATTCTGTGCATTGGAAGCAAGTCACATGTCCAGCCCACACTTGGGGGCTGTAGACGGTTTATTTTTCTTTTGCTTCAATTTTTTTTTTTTTAATTGAGAAGGGGTCTCACTCTGCTGCCCAGGCTGGAGTGCTGTGGTGCGGTCACGGCTCACTGCAGCTTCGACTTCCTGAGCTCAAGCAATCCCCCCACATCAGGCTCTGGAGTAGCTGGGACTACATGCATGCGCCACCACGCCAGGCAAATTTTTTTTTTTTGAAAGACAGGGTCTCACTATGTTGCCCAGGCTGGTCTCAAACTCCTGGGCTCAAGTGATCCTACTGCCTCAGCCTCCCAAAGTGCTGGGATTACAGGCATGAGCCCAGCCTGTGGGCAATTTTTAAGCCACCACCAACACCGACACCGCAGGAAGAACAAGCTGTCCCTAGATTTGTTTCCTGGCTGCACTGCAGTCGCACCTCGCAAAGCAGCAGCACGGCAGCCTGACTGCGCTCTGCACGCTGTTACTGTGCCCCGGAGCCCCTTGAGGAGACAAGTGAGACTGTGTTTCCCAGACACCCGCTCCAAGCCCGCGGCAGAGCCAGGTGTGAGGCGTAAATGAGCAAGTGAACAACGAGGGGCGGGCAGGAGAGGCTCGGGAGTGGGAATGTGCGCAAGGCAGGACTGAGAGTGAGCACCAGGGGGTGGGGGGGCGGAGGGGGCGGGGAGCTTAAGGAGCGCCCGGGCAAGAGCCCCTACAGCCCTCAGGGCCCAGGTCTCCCACCCTGCCCCCAGCATGCCCTCCGGCCCCAGCCGGACATCTCTGCTGCAGAGAAGGCGCCAACCAGGATTCCTGCAAAGAACCCGGACCCCTTCTTACCTCGGGCGTCTCCTATCCCCATCCACAGTCCAGCAATGGGATCCTCAGCGTCTTCTCCTCGGGGACCAGGCAGATCAGGCACAGCCAAAGGGTCTGCAGACCACCCCGCAGCCAGCCGGGAGGGAGGGGCAGGCGCGCTCTCCCCGGGAGGCGGGCCCTCCCCCACCGCGGACCTCCTGACACGGGGCGGGGTGGGCGCGGGGCAGGGGCCACACTGAGCGGCTCAGCCCGCCACGTCTCCACGCTCTGGGCTCCTGGTCCCAGGGAGAGCCTGGCCCAGCCACCCACTTTCAGACCCCGCTAGTCACCGCGTTTCCCACCGCAGCGCCCTGGAGCCCAAGGCTGCGCCCGCGTGAGCCCACAGCGCCCCCTGGCGGGAGGGTCCGACGCCGCTGCCGAACCCCGGCCTTCCCGAGGTCGGACCGGACCCGGGACCCTCCCGGGCGCCCCAGCCTTCCCCCACAACCCCACAAAGAGGGTTCTGCGGTCCCCTTTGCACACGGAAGGAAACTGAGGCTCAGAAAAGCCAGGCGACTTGACCAAGCCCAACAGCAGAGGTGGGTTGGGGAGCCGGGGGCTGGAGAAGAGACACAGGGTGCGGTCAGAGGAGGGGTGGAGTGGGCCGGGGTGGAACCCAGTCCTGGAGGGCAAGGGAGCTAGTCAGCCTCCAACGCCCCCCAACTCCTCCTACGGCCCTTGGCCTCTGTCTGGCCAGCTCCTTCTGGAAGACACTAGCTGTGGGCTTAGCCCTGGATCCACACCCACCCGAAGACAGGACAGTCAGCACCATGTGTGAGCCTCCTCTACCAAGACCATACCATCTCCCGGGCCCAAGGGCACGGTAACTGCCCCGGTGCAGCCTGTCCCTCCCAAATTGTCCCTTGGTGCTAAATTTTTGCTTTAATGGCAATGTGTTTGTTATGAACTATTTGTGTTCCTCCAAAATTTGCATTTTCAAATCCCAGTCCCCCAAGCTGATGGTATCAGGAGAGGGGGGCCTTTGGGAGATGACAGGTCATGACGGCGGAGCCCTCCTGAATGGGAGGAGTGCCTTTAGGAAAGGCACGTTCTCAAGCTGTCAAACCCATGTCATGATATAGTGAGAAGATGACCCTCTGCAGCCTGGGAGCAGATCTTCCCCGGAACCCGACTGTGCCTGCACCTGATCTCAGGTCTCCAGCCTCCAGAACGGTGAGAAATAAACGTCTGTTGTCTCTATTGCAACTGAGTCTATGGTACTTTTCTACAGCAGTCCAGGATAAGACAGTGTCTGTCATTCAAACCTATAGAAAACCCTACAGAACTTGCCCATCTGCCCATACCCTGGAGACAAGTACTTGGACTGGAGTGTGCCCGTACCCACCCTCCAAAGCTGCTCTGTTTTGCAGGTCAGCCTGGGCTGAACTGGGCCAAACAGGAATCAGGAGGCAGATGTCCATGGCAAGAGTGTGCCCAGCCCCAGAGGAGGCCGTCTGCTCATCCCTCACCAAAACTCCCCTCAGATCTGCTCAAGGAAGGGGAAATGAGCAGGAGCAGGGGTTCTTCTGAGATGAAATGGGGGGAAGAAAACCCTGCAACCTGGGTGGGAGCAGCACCCTCCCACTGGATCCTCAGGAAACCTCTCTTTCCAGGGGGCCGGGGAGAGGTGCAGCCATCGGTTGTTTAGAGAGAAACTGTGTGTGCTGAAGAAAAGGTAACAGCCCGGCCAACACACCATTAACTGGCTTCAACTTTCCCCAGGATTGCAGCCTCCTGGGGGACCCTTCACTGAGGGCAGAGCCCAGCCTGTTGAGCAGCACAGGACAGGTACAAGAATTCAGCCTAAACCCACAGCCTCCTCCCAGCCACGTGCCAATCCCAGAAAAGTCACCCCAGAAGCAAATCCCCAGGTGGCAGGAGCCAGAAACACCTGTTATGAAGAATACTCAGCCGGTGAGCAGGTGTTTATTAGGGTCCTTTTTCATTACCCCAGAGACAGACCCAGGGCTGGCTACATGCACAGGAAGTAACGCTTGCCACATGCATAAATACGTGAAGATGCACATTACATCGGCACAGATTCACAAAACACTTCGCCTTGGCAAGAAAACTGTAGCTAGGCAGCTTCCGTCCTCAGCGACTCCTGCCACAGATGTCATGGAGACAGCACGGGCCTCCCCAGAACAGTCCCACAGCCTAGACTCCCCAGAGCGGGAGGAGCAGCCCAGGCTCTGTTGCGAGACAGCCATCACTTCCTGTTCTTTGCAGGTGCCTAAGGTAGGTTACCTGGCCAAGGTCTTGGTGGAAAAAATGAGTTTTTTCAATGTTGCAGGTCTTTTAATAGTTCATCTGTAGGAAGTGCATTTGCAAAGTCACCAACCTGCAGCTTCCATCTGTAGACCAGGAAGGGTGATTCTCTGGGTGACCACAGCGGGGCATCCCGAGGTACAGATGCCCCCCCACCCCCGCAGTGTCCTCACAGCCACCACAGCCCTTGCAGTTTGGCTCAAGCAAGGCCTGCCAAGCCCCACCCCTCATACTGGCTCTGCCATGAAGCCATCCTCCCGTTGGGCAGCAAGCTCAGGCCCTATGCAGAGCCATCTTGAGGCTTGTAAATGAAGCAGGCGTCCCCAGAGCAGGACTCTGCTGTGGCCACCGGCTTCTCCTTCCACACAGTATCCCCACAACACAGCACGGCCACTGATCTCTGGCTTCAAGCAAAGGAGAGGCTGTGAGGAGAGCCTTGGGAGGATGTGGGGACCCTCAGAGAATCTTCTCCCACCCAAACAGAGCAGTCAAGACCAGGAAAACGAGGCCTCCACTTTGTGAACAACAGAGCTGCCCACGTGGTCATGCGGCGCCTTCCTCCTGAGACACCTGCCACACACGGAGAAGCAGAGCTCGGTTGACGGTCCACAGCAGGATAGTTCATTGCACCGCTGGAGGGAATGGGCCAGGGCCTCTCGTTGGTCTCCTGAAGGGAAATGGGGGTTGGGCCCAGAGTCAAGCTGCAGTCAGGGATGAGGCCTGCACAGTGCAGCACACAGAAAACCTTCAGAGGTGCAGCTGGCCCAGGACCAGCTCGGGGTCTGCAGCCAGGGACTGCCAGCCCACCTGGACACTTTCTCCTGGGGTGGCCCTGGCTGCACAGGTGGAGTCAGAACAGGCAAGTCCTCCAGGTGGCAGCTCCAAGCTCAGGGCAAGTCCCACCCCAAAGAAAAGCTGCCTGCTGCACTTCCCAGGCAGCGCCAAGCCTGTCCAGCTGCCCTGAGGAGACATCACAGGGCTGAAGGCAGCTGGAGCCCTGCCATGCAAACAGCACACAGCACATGGGGTACACAGGATGACACAGCTGCTGCTCCTCCTCCAGGTGCGTCCCCACCCAGGGTTCTGCCAACGCAGCAGCAGAGAGGCCAAGAGTCACATGAAGCGCGGGGAGGGAGGGGCACGGGCTCCAGTCACGGCCGTCCACCAACACGTCAGCTGCTTCCAGGTAGGTCCTTGTGTCCCCTCAGCCCTGCACCAGGAGGGCAGCTTTAGTCTGTCTGGGGCCATGGAGGTGGCCCTAATGCTCTGACCTGTCCCATGATGTCACTAGGTCCTCCTCTGGGACCGAGCGTCCCTGGCCCACAGGGAAAAGCCCATCCCAGGCTCCAGATGCTCAGGGCTCAGGGTGTGTCAGCCTAGAGAGCAGTGACCTGTGTGAGCTCCGTGTTGGGCGTAGATGGGCTCTGCGGGCTGACAGGCACCATGGGCAGGTCCACGCCTAGTCATGCGGGCCGCGGTACCATCTCTGAGGTCTTGCAGGCCAGGGCCACATCCTTGGCGATGCTGCGCACACGGTCGGACACCTGCGCGTCCCGGCGCAGGGCAGATGCACAGCAGAACTTGCGGAAGCAGGCCTTGAAGTTCTCATCCAGGAAGGCATAGAGGATGGGGTTGAGGCAGCTGTTGACGTAGCCCAGGGCCGTGCAGAAGCGCAGAATGGCCACGGCAGTCTCGCTGCCCGGCTGAACCCCCAGCCCTTGGACCAGCACGAAGACCTGGACGGGCGTCCAGCAGCCCACGAACACAGCCACCACCACCAGCACCAGCCGAGTGATGCGCCGCAGGTTCCGGTCCTTCTCTCGGGAGCCTGAGAGCAGGCGTACTCCACGGAGCCGCCGGATCATGAGGCTGTAGCAGACAGAGATGATGAGCACGGGGATGATGAAGGAGAAGAGGAAGATGCAGACGGCAAACACAGGGCCCCAGTAGTCCTGAGGGGTAGGGATCTCCACCAGGCACTCGATCTCTGCAGGGAGAGAAACGGGGTCAGAGTGGGCCCAGGAGACGTGGAGGGCAAGTGGGCCCAGAGGAGCCACCCGGGAGCCACGGAGCCTGGTGAGGGGAGGAGGGGACACCCCACTGACCTTCATCCTCGACCTGTGCCGAGCCCATGATGGCAACAGGAACACCAACAACAGAGGCCAGGGCCCAGATGGCCACATTGACAGCCTGGGCTTTGCTGGACGTGCGGACGTCGAGGGCGCGGATGGGGTGGCAGATGGCTACGTAGCGATCCACACTCATGGCAGTCAGGGTGAAGGTGCTGGTGAACATGTTGTAGTAGTCAATGGCAATGACTGTCTTGCACAGGGCATTCCCAAACGGCCAGAAGCCCAGGAGGATGTCTGTGCCCTGGAAGGGCAGCGTCAGCAGGACCAGAGTGTCAGCCAGGGCCAGGTTAAAGATGTAAATATTGGTGGCCGTTTTCATTTTGGTGTGCCTGCGGAGTAGAGGGAGAAGAAAGGCTTCACTTGGCCATGCTGGCTGGACCGGGCAGCAAAGGGCAAGGGGCTCCTCTTGGCCACCACAAGCTACACTGGCCCTGAGTCCCTTAACATCAGAGCTCCCATGGGGGCTTGGTAAGTGACAGCTCCTGGACCCAACCTGAGACTCACTGAGTAAGTCTCAGGGGGTGGGGCCTGGGGTTAAACATCTTAACCAGCTCAAGTGACTCTGACACACACAAAAGGATTCCAAGCCTTAAACACAAGTCTACTTTAGAGGAGTCAGGGCATGTAGGGTACCAGAACACACCCCGGATTCTGCACAGGAGCAAAGGTTTAGAGCCCTAAGGGAAAGAGCCTGCTCTCCTTGCTTTTGAGTCCCCTCCATGACCCCTCACAGACTCAAATGCTGACCCTACAGTTGCCAGAGGTTTCTGAGGGCTCCAGAATCTATAAGAACATATCAAAAGGCTTCCAAGTCCACACTGCTGTCTAGCAATGGAGACAGAAAATGGTGACAGGGACAGGAGGGATGCTAATAAGATATGATTGTATCCAAGCACCTGAAAAGGTGCTGGAAAGGGCTGAGGAAATTGTTGGTGATTAATAAATTTTTGTTAAATAAGTTAATGGTTGTAATAGTTGGGGGGGATTATGGTGGTGATGGTGGTGGTGATGATGGCAGTGATCATGGTGGTGATGGTGATGACTGTGAGCATGATGGTAGCGGTGGTGGTGATGATGGTGGTGATGATGATGATGGTGATGATGATGGTGATGATGGTGGTGGTGGTGATAGTGGTGATGGTGATAATGGTGGTGATAGTGGTGATGGTGATGATGGTGGTGGTGATGATGACTGTGATGATGATGGTGGTGGTCGTGGTGGTGGTGATAGTGGTGATGGTGATAATTATGGCAACGGTGATGACTGTGATGGTGATGGTGGTGATGATGGTGATGATGGTGATGGTGATGAATGTGATGATAATGGTGGCGATAGTGGTGATGGTGATAATGATGGTGACAGAGTTGACTGTGATGATGATGGTGACAGTAATGATGAATGTGATGATGGTGGTGGTGGTGATAGTGGTGATGGTGATGATGGTGATGATGATGGTGATGGTAATGGTGGTGGTGATGATGGTGATGGTAATGGTGGTGGTGATAGTGAGGATGGTGATGGTGATGATGGTGATGATGATGGTGATGGTAATGGTGGTGGTGATAGTGAGGATGGTGATGGTGATGAATGTGATGATGATAATGGTGGTGATGATGATGAATGTGATGGTGGTGGTGATAGTGGTGATGGTGATGATGGTGGTGATGGTGATGACTGTGATGATGATGGTGGCGGCGATATTGGCAGTGGCAGCAGCACCCAAGATGACACTATTCTGTGTCAGTGTAGCTGCCATGAGGAAATATGGGGCTCAGTTCTGCCTCTTAGAGAGGGATTATGAATAAGCACAAAGAGGCCACAATTACGAAGAGACAACAACAGTGACAATGATTATGGCAAATACCTGTGTCAAGCTCTTCAGGGGGAATTTATGTCATTGAAGATTTGCAAAAATACTACTTTGATCCCCACTCTATAGAGGAAGAAACTGAGGCCCAGAGGATCTATGTTGTTTTTTTAAGGCCTTAGAGCCGGTAAAAAGCAGAGCAGGGCTCAGAACGGAGTGTTCTGACTCCCAGGATGGTCACCCCAGCCCACTGGCTCAAAACATGCTGCATGCTGCCTCTTGGGCCAGAGTGGCCACAGCAGCTCCTAAGCATCGGTCTCTCTGGGGACTCTGGCCAGCAGATGACCTTCCCTGTCTGCTCTAATCCAGGAAGTGCCTCTGAGAGATTAAATGCCTCAATGCAGAGGAGAAACACAGTAGAGAAGCGATAATATCAGGAAAGGTGCTCAAGCCCAGGGACTTCCCCAGGCTGCCGCACTCCTCAGCTGTGACACGCCCGCTAGCCATGAAGGGACATGCACATCATGGAGCAACCTCCCCAGGAGCCTCCCTTAGGAGTCAGCACTGGGGAGGGACAGCTGTTCTTCCCACTCTCTTGTCTGACCACGCATCACCTGCACACACACACACACACGTACACACACATACATATACACGTGGCTGCATGGTCCACCTTGCTCACTTTCCAGATGGGAAAAACAAGGCCCAGAGGGGAAGAGCTTTTCTCAAGGACACTAAGAGGACAGGGCTAGGATGGTGGCAGCTTGAACACCCCCACTACCCTGTCCTGTCTCTACCTACATAACACCTCCGTTTGGGGCCCTTTGAGGTTATAAGGAGGGAACACTTGCTTTAGAGCCCTGGGCACTTTCTTCAGAATCACATTTTTCCGGGTCCAGGCAAATATCCTGGACCAATAAGAAACCTCATTCTAGCTGTCAGTCAGTCATTTTCCTGCTAAAGCACCACCCAGAACCCCTCACTGCCTGAAGAACAGAGTTCCCCCAACTGGGCCTTCAAGATCCCACCTGCTGTCCCCAGCCCCTTCAGTTCTCTCTCCTCTGGATAGATTTGGGGTCCATCATTTCCTCTGCCCAGAAAACCCTATCTTTCTGCTTAAGTCATCTCCATCTTCTACCTGCCCAATCCACAATCCATGTGAAGGGTTCCTTGCCCACCCCCACGCTGCCCCCCATGCTGTCCCCACGCTATCCCCTGGCTCCCCCACACTATCCGCTCGACACCATCTCCCCCCGCACCATCTCCCCCCCGCACCAACTCCCCCCGCACCAACTCCCCCCGCACCATCTCCCCCCGCACCATCTCCCCCCGCACCATCTCCCCCCGCACCATCTCCCCCCGCACCATCTCCCCCCGCACCATCTCCCCCCGCACCATCTCCCCCCGCACCAACTCCCCCCGCACCATCTCCCCCCGCATCATCTCCCCCCGCACCAACTCCCCCCGCACCATCTCCCCAACACCAACGCCCCCCACACCATATCCCCCACACCAACTCCCCCCACACCATCTCCCCCACACTATGCCCCCACTATCCCCCCAGCTTCCCCCCACTATCCCCCATACTATCCCCCCCACACTATCCCCCCGACGCTATCCCCCCGCTATCCCCCTACACCATCTCCCCCACGCTATTCCCCTGCTATCCCCTTGGCTCACCCCCACTATCCCCCTACTGTCCCCCACACTATCCCCCTGCTATTCCTCTGGCTTCCCCCACTGTCCCTAACACTATCCCCCATGCTATCCCCCCGTTATCTCCCTGGATGCTCCCCACTGTCCCCCACAGTATCCTCCACACTATCCCCCTGGCTGCTCCCCATTATCCCCCACACTGCTTTCCCACACTGCCCCCAACACTGACCACACACTGCCCCCCACACTGCCCCCACACTGCCCCCACACACTGCCCCCACACTGCCCCCCACACTGCCCCCACACTGACGCCCACACTGCCCCCACACTGCCCCCACACACTGCCCCCACACTGCCCCCACACTGCCCCCCAACACTGCCCCCACACACTGCCCCCACACTGACGCCCACACTGCCCCCACACTGCTCCCCACACTGCCCCCCCCCACTGCCCCCACACTGCCCCCACACTGCCCCCCCACACTGCCCCCACACACTGCCCCCACACTGCCCCCCCACACTGCCCCCACACACTGCCCCCACACTGATGCCCACACTGCCCCCCCACACTGCCCCCACACTGCTCCCCACACTGCCCCCCCACACTGCCCCCACACTGCCCCCACACACTGCCCCCACACTGCCCCCACACTGCCCCCACACACTGCCCCCACACTGATGCCCACACTGCCCCCACACTGATGCCCACACTGCCCCCACACTGCCCCCACACTGCCCCCACACTGACGCCCACACTGACCACACACTGCTCCCCACACTGCTCCCCACACTGCCCCCACACTGCCCCCACACTGCCCCCCACACTGACCACACACTGCCCCCACACTGACGCCCACACTGCCCCCACACTGTCCCCACACTGCCCCCACACTGACGCCCACACTGACCACACACTGCTCCCCACACTGCTCCCCACACTGCCCCCACACTGACCACACACTGCTCCCCACACTGCTCCCCACACTGCCCCCACGCTGCCCCCTCAATCTCAACTATCAGCTGCTCTCTCAATGGCCCCCGCAAGTTTTCCCATCTCTGAACACCAACAGATCATGGGCTCAGCCACAGACACCTGCCATGAGCAGGAGCCCTGGAGCCTGAGAGGGGTTTCAGAACCGTCCCAGCTCCAGCCCCTGCACCTCCCTTCACCCATCTAGGGAATGGGCTGAAAAAAGCCTCTGCCAGGGCCGCTGTGGGATCTCATGAGGTCATTCAAGCAGACAGCTTGACACAGAGCCTGGTCCACAGCTCAAACCAGGGGTCAGGGTGGTGACGTCTCTGCCTGGGACAGAGCGGGGTGGGCCAGGGCCAGCCCCCTCCCCCGCTCCCTGGGGAGGGGAGCACCCAAGGCCTCAGGATTGACCCTGCCTCCTGGACAGGGTCAAAAACATTGAATGGGGGAAGCAGGAAATCAACACCTGCTCAGGCCCATCCAGAACAGACCCGGTCTCAGTTTCCCCCTCTGCAGCTGTGTGGGACTCACCAGACAGGAACCTTGGGGCCTAGCCTACCTGAGGATGACGTACATGACAAGGCAGTTCCCCAGGAGCCCTCCGACACACACGGCCAGGTAGAGCCCCACGATGGTGACCTTGAGCCCGAGGGGCAGGAAGGCGCCGTGGCTCGCATTGAGCAGCAGATGCGGAGGCAGCAGACTGTGGTTGGGGCTCAGGAGGGACAGGTTGCCCTGAAGGTGGCTGCCGTAGATAACCTCCCAGAACGGGGCAGGGAAGAGGGGCTCCATGCCACTGCCCTGCAGGTCCACTCAGTACAGTACCTGGGACAGAGCACAGAGACAAGTGGCTGCAGTGCCAGACACACGCCCAGCGGAGGCCTCACAACCCAGCACGTGCAGCCCAGCAGGCACATGGACCCCCACACTGGGCAGCCACAGACACTGAGGCACACGGGCACACACCAGAACACACAGGCACACATGCACATGCAGGGACACATGGAGACACGAGGACACGTGTGCACAGACAGGGACTCACAGAACACAAAGACACACATGTACTCGCAAGGACACGGTCCCATTTGGTTTAGAGACTTACACACAGGCTGCCTGGAGGCAGCTACACCCCAGGACACGTGTCCACCCACAGGGACTGATGAACACACAGCCACTCGTGTGTTCACAGGCACAGGGATGCAGGGACACAAGTCACACACACAGACACACAGAAATGCCCAAACCTGCCCTCACGCACACGCAGGCACAAAAGAGACTGAGACACACCCAGAAACGCCTGGGACCCAGCTTCTTCCTGCCCCTCCACCCGCCCTGCTTTGCTGCAGTCTGTCAGCAGGACCCCCACCCAACCTCCAGCAGCTCAGGCCCTTACCTCTGCAACCTCCTTGGGAGCTGGGACCACCGTGGAGACCCCCACCCTCAGCCGGCCGGCAGTCGAGCACAGGTGCAGAGCAGGGTAGAAGAGGCCCAGCCGCCACTCGCCTCAGTACAGGATCTTCTCAGCAGACGCCAGACCAGACGCAGCAGCCGAGTGAGCCCTGGGGGGGAGGGGGAGGAGGCTGCAGCTCCAGAAGGGGAGGGGCTACGCAGGCTGGAGGAGGGGGGGAGCTGCGGGAAGGTGGGTCACCGCACCCAGGGCTGCGCCGGCCCCACACTGGACAGGGACAGACACACAGTCCAGGACACACATACAGAGATGAAAAAGGAGGCTCAGACCCACAGACCCCAGACAGAGACACATGCACAGGCCAGGACACACGGACAGAGATGCCCATGGGTTCACAGACACAGGATTGGAGACACAGGACAGAGAGACATACACAAGGACACACAGACACGGGGACCATGACTCACACAGACACAGCCTTGGACAGACTGGCCAGGACCCCACAGCTGGGCTCCCGGCACACCGAAATGCCCCCACCTGGCCAGCTCTCGACAGATCAAAGCTTCATTGTAAACAAGCAGGTAAGATGCTTGGGTCCAGGACACGGCACTGGCCCAGCACCTACTGTGTGCTCCTGGAGCTCAGTCACCCCCACCATACCCGGCCACTGCTGAGAGCATGAAGCCTCAGAGGTGTGAGGCCACCTGTCACAGTGGCAGAGACAGGGTTGAAACCCGGGTCTGTTCGTCACTTGGAGACACGCCCAGGGCACCTCTGCCACAGCTGGGTGCCAGATCAATGCCTGAGCATCACTCCCTCAGACAAGCACCTGGCACCCGCACAGCTGAATGGCTCCTTTAGAGTTGCCTCCTTCTCAGCATGGGGGTCCCATGCCTGATCCACTGAGATGAAAGGTCACAGGTCAAGGCCGTGTGGGTGACCCCTGAGCTGAATCATCAGCTCCCTCCCGGTCATGGGGTCGTACTTCCTGCACGAGCTTTGCAGGAGAACCAGACCTCTCCCCACACAGCTCAGACCCTGCTCAGAGCACCTTCTCCAAGAGTGGGGACCTGGTTGCTAGGCAACTGGCAGCAGCGTTGCTAGGATACCTGGCAAATCAGGAGAGGATGGAACAGGCAGATGCCCCAGGACCCAGCATCCCTCACTGTCCCCCAGGATTTCTCCCTGCATCTTCACGGCAACCAAGACTCAAGGACACGTGTGAAGGCACGGGGCACATCAACAGAGACACTCAAGGGACACATGGGGACACACATTCCTGCAAACACACACACAGATGCCCAGACAGGCATGGGGTGAACACACAGAGACATGGGTACACACTCAGAAATGCAGACACTCACAGGGATGCACAAACACACGGGCCACACACATGCAAGATGACGCCAAGGTGCACACAGGCACATGGGTAGACCTAGAGTGTGCATGGACACCTTTGGGAACACGCAGACACAGACCAAGGCCCTCCGACACCCAGAGGACACACACATGCACAAACACGCTCTCCAGGAAAAGCTCGAGGGTGAGCCCCCTGACCTCAGGAGCCGAGAGGGGGCAGGAATCCAGGCAGGCTCGGACTCCTGCAGCCCTCCGCCCCAGCTGGGCTCATCAAAATCTCAGCAGGAGACCCTAGACCCTCCTACCCGAGCTTCCTGAGCCTGCCTCCCAGCCTGGGACCCAGCCTGGGCACTGCAGGCACTGAGGGTGGGCAGACCAGAGACCTCGTAAGGGAAGAAGAACAAAGGAGCCCCATCTGATGTCCCCGGTCCAGGAACCAGTGTCAGAGGCCAGGGCAGAGGACGGGACACAGGCACCTCATCCCTGCTACTGCAGACACCTCTCCCTTCGCATGTCTGCCTTCCACCTGGGTCACCCCACGACTTCCTCCCTACAGGCAGAGATGGGGAGGAGGAGGGGTTGGGATGGGGAGGAGGAGGGGTTGGGATGGGGAGGAGGAGGGGTTGGGATGGGGAGGAGGAGGGGTTGGGATGGGGAGGAGGGGTTGGGATGGGGAGGAGGAGGGGTTGGGATGGGGAGGAGGAGGGGTTGGGATGGGGAGGAGGGGTTGGGATGGGGAGGAGGAGGGGTTGGGATGGGGAGGAGGAGGGGTTGGGATGGGGAGGAGGAGGGGTTGGGATGGGGAGGAGGAGGGGTTGGGATGGGGAGGAGGAGGGGTTGGGATGGGGAGGAGGAGGAAAGGGAAAGGAATGGGGAGGAAGTATGGAGAGATCAAGAGGATGAGTGAGGAAGGAGGGGAGAAGGGGGAGGAAAACACGTTGGGGATAGGAGGATAGGAAGAAAGGAGGGGGGACGAGGTCAGACCTAGCTCCCTCACTCCCACCTCTTTTGACCCCAAGCCTTCTCACCCAGCAATAGCAACCAGCCACCTGCACCCCCACCAAGGCAGCTCCCAGCTCTGCCTTGCCTGGCCTTTCAGGAGTCAATAGAGACCTCAACTCCCTTTGTGGGAGCCATTCAGGGTCCAGCAGAAGGCTGTGGCCTCCCCAGTCCAGGTGTTCACAATCTTATAATGTGTTCCCTTGAACTTCCTGTGTGTTCTGTGTCATCCTGCCCTGATATCTTCATAACCATAGAACCCAGGACAGCTCCTCCCTCCCTTGTGCCTGCTGCAAACCCCCTGCACAGACCCTGGCAAGCTGAACAGCCTAGGCCCCCTGCACAGAACCTGCCCCCCACCCACATAGACCTCTAGCCCCTGGTACAGACCTTGCCCCCTGCATTGACCCTGTGCACCTGCCTGCACACAACCTGTCCCCCCTACAAAGATGCTGCCCCCTTGCAAAGACCCTGGCCTCCCTGCACAGACCCTGGCCTCCCTGCGCAGACCCTGGCCACTCTGCACAGACCCTGGCCACTCTGCACAGACCCTGGCCTCCCTGCACAGATCCTGGCCTCCCTGCACAGACCCTGGCCACTCTGCACAGATCCTGGCCTCCCTGCACAGATCCTACCCCTTGCGCAGATCCTGACCACACCTGCAAAGATCTAGCACCCCCGAAACCTGGCACAGACCATGCCCCCACCCCACATAGATGCTATCCCCGTGCATAGACCTTGGTCCCTCTGTACAGATGCTGCCCTCCCTGGACGGGTCCTGTCCGCCGACTCCCTTGAACAGACACTGACTCGCAATGTAGATCCCACCCACTGCACAGATCCTGTCACCCCCTAAAAGTCCTCCCTGCAGAGACTCTTGCCCACATGCAGAGATCCTGGCCTGAGTGCACAGATCCCGGCCCCTGTGCAGATCCTGACCCCTTGCATGGATCCTGCCCCACCCCAGCCAGCTCCAGTCGTACCTCCTCCAAGAAGCCTACCCCAGGACCCCCAGCCCTGAGAACCTTCCTAACTTGGCCATGATTCAGTAATACGGCTGCCAGGCTAGGCCTGTGTGCTCTGGTCTCAGCAGATAGCCTCTGAGAGTGTGGTCAATGGACCCAGCAGAGCCCCGCAGGAGGCAGGCGCCTGGCCCCTCACACGCACAGTCTTAGAGGGAAGGACAGGCCTGGTCACCTGGCTAGGGGAGTGGCCAGGTGTGACACTGACGGTGCTCCCTGGGGTTGGCAGGGGCCCAGCCCTGGACCCAGAAAGGCTCCCACGGAGGAGAACTGGTGGTGCAGATGAAATGGCCCAGGTTTTTCTAGACCCCTAATAGAGTCCTGCCCTCCCCCAACCTGCCAAGGGTGGGTTGGTCCCTCCAGAAGGGGGAAGGTAGAATCAGGGTCCTATATAGAACATATATGTCACACAAGAGATAGCAAGAGACACATGTTATATGAGAGAGCAAGACAACCTCAAACACACATGTCCTGGGCAGGCAAAACAATATGCGAGGATACTAGGGATAGCCCAAGACATGAACAATGACACGCAAATGACAGCACAGAGCTTGTGTCCACAGATTACGGTTAAAGCCTGACACAGGCTGCTCTTGGAGCTCCTGGGTATTTGGGCAGGCCTGGGTTCCAGGGTGAGATTCACACCCACTCACCAGGCAAATACACACACCTCACTCTCATCCAGTGACTCAGAATCAGCAAACACCAGACGGTAGCTGGAGCAGTGTCCTTCGTCCTCACAACTCCCACCCCCAGGGCAGGCACAGTCTACCCTCCTCCTTCCACAGGTTCACCATCCTGGGCTGGCCAAGAACAGGAATCAAGGCAGAGGGTCTGGCAGCCCCTCACAGAGCAGCCATCCCCCAGGGAAGCCAGTCACCAGGCCGTACATTTGTGCTATTTAAAAAGTGAAAGAATTTTAACAATTCTGAGTTTCATCAAAATGAATTACTTTGTCCTTGTGATTTTAACTTTACATAATTTATATACAATGACAAAAAAATTGAGTTGTAGCTTCTCAACATAATGTTAAATTTTGTAGTCATTAATAAAGCTTACTAATTTGACTTGAAGTTTCATTGTCAGGCCTTGGCAGCAATAAACATGCTTTTAGATCTCAGCATTTCTGTTAGCCCTTGAAAAACACGTGAATCCTGGGGACAGAAACAGATGGGACGTGTCGGCTTGCTGGGTCCCTCACAGTTGCTGGACCCCAAACACATAGAGAATGCCTCCCTTCTTGCAGAACTGCACATGTGTGGAGAAACAGTAGGGGTGAGGAATGTGAGCCAGGTAGGCCCTGGGAGTACCTGCTGCGAATTACGGACTAGGGGGTGTCAAGGTTTTCCAGTTCTATAAAAACAGGTTACAAGCCCCTTCTTGCAGAACAGAAGAATATTCCTCTACTCCCTGCGTGACTCCCCCACAAATGCCAAGAGTCAGAAAGCGCCCCACCCATGTGTCCCCCTGGCCTGGACCCAGGGAAGCTGAGAGGATGGCCCAGGTCCTTGTCTCAAAGGACTCACCCCTATGGGAGCACAAAGGCTGCCCAGAGAAAGCAGCTGCTGGGTGAGCATCCCTAAGCAGTCACTGCTGCTTCTGGAGACCAGGGACCTTCCTCAAGCCAAGCTGGTGCTGCAGCCCAGGCAGGACCCCAAAGGCACCTGCAGGAGGGGAGGGAACAGCACCAGGAAGGGCCTTCCTGGGGAGCAGCAAAAGCTTGAGGGCTGGAAGGATGGGTCTAGCCATGGGATGGGGTGCCAGCTCTGGGACATAGGGCTGAATGTCAAAATTTACCCTATTACTGAGAGGCCAGGGCAGTCTCCCAGAAACAATGGGAACACCCAACAGCCTCCTGCCAAAAGGCCAGAACCTCAGCTAAGACCCTGCTCCTCAGCTAGGACAGCCCTACTCCCAGACTCACAGTTTCCAAATTCCCAGCAAGGTGTCCCAGCGGCAGGTCTACGAATATAGAGTACAGACATCTCGTGGAAGTAATAGATACGTAACAGATCGGACTTTGTGCACTAATTTTTGCCTAAACTGTGGAATAAGCACGTGAATTAGGAAATTCTAGAACATACTTATGAGTGCCTGAAGAAATTATAAAATGATTAAGTAGTTAATTGAGAATTAGTTACAAAATAAAGGAATGCACAAATAGATTTCCAAAATCTAGTATCTAGGACCCAAGATCCCAAGACACAGGGTTCAGCAAAACCCAGCTCTAGTCCTGGGGACACCAGGACCCCTGAGACCCCAAACTTGCCCTAGAAGAGGTGAGAGGTCCTGAGTTCTGCCCCATTATCCCTTTCTGTGAACACCAGTGGCTAGGGCCAGGGCCCCCTGGCCATCAGAAGGGAATGGGCCTCAACCACAAAGGTCTCCTCATAGCCGAGGGCCCCACCCACAAAACTAACCCCAAAGACCCCTCAAGCCAGGAACCTGGGCCCACAACCCCTAGGATGGCGCGTCTGCGGCCGCCTGGAAAGGACGCTCACCCAAGCTGGAGAAGCCGGCTCTATGCCTCTATGTCCCGATGGCCCCTATGAGGGGCGCGTCCACGCCCAGACTCTAACCCAGGGCCCTCCGGAGAGGACCCTGCCCCCCGCCACGACCCGCCCCAACTGGTCGAGGGAGGGGCAGGACTCCCGGTTGCTGGGCAACCGCGTCAACAAGCCCAAAGAGTCTGGGCTACGGTGCAGGTTCTACCGACCAGAGAAGGCAGCAAGTAGCGGGTGTGGGGACCAAGAGGTGGGGGCTGGGCCTCGGCTGCAGGAGCTAAGGAGGGGCGGGGGCGTTAGCCGCCGCTGGGGCTGGCCATGGCTCTGCCTCTGGCACAGCGAGCCCAGCCCTAGCTGGACAAGGTGGCAGCTGTAGGCTGGGGCCGGGAAGGAAGGAGCCAGCTGGGCTTTTGGACCCTCCCTCTTCTGTCACCTGCCCCCTAGGCTCTGCTCCCCACAACCATCTAGGCCCCGAAGGGGAAGAGCCAGCTGTCTGGTGGGAGACCCTGACTGTCGGGGACCGCAGACATAGGGGCACAACGAAGGTCCCCCAGGCGCCACCTAGAGCTCTCCGTGTGGCGCCCACCCTGGCAGGGCCTGAGATCAACTCAGGGGGGTCTCAGCATTTTCTCAATTCAAACAGAACAGTCCATAGGGTAGGAAAGATATTTCCTACAACTGAGTTGATCAGAAAGTCCTAGTTGACTGCAGGACTGAGCAGGATCAGCCGATGGCAGAGCTGCTGGGGACGTGCGCTCGGGAGAGGGAGAGGGCCTGGGCAAAGCTCAGAGGCTGGGGGTGCGGAACTCAAAACCGACTGCGGAGAGCCCAGCGGGCCGGAGCTGGGGCGCACGGTGGGGCCCTGCCGAGGGGCGGGCAGGGCCCGGTGCCAGCCCCGGCACCGACGGGACGCCCTCCTCCCTCCGCAGGCGGGAGGATGCCGCGGCCAGCGAAGGAGGGCGGGCGCAAGGGCCCGCGGGAGCGAAGCGGGAAGAGCGCGCCAGGCGCGGCGCGGGGTGAGGAGCGTGCCAAGGGGGCGCCCGCGACAGAGCCCCCCAAGCCGGGCTGGGCCCTGACGTCGCAGGGACTGGCGGCCATGCTCCCTGCGCAGCGTCACCGCCATCTGCTCTTCGGCGACCTGCTGGAGGACGTGGGCGCGGCGGCCTCCACCTTCCCGTGCGGGTCGGTGGAGCCGGGGTACCGCATGCCCGACCCGCGCCCGTGGACGCAGTCGCTCGAGCTGCCTGCCGAGCGCCAGAACCGGCTCCTCGGCGTCCTCAAGGCAGCGGAGGCCCGCGGGCGAGTCCGCGCCCTGCGGCTGCGCTACACCCGCATGCGGGTGAGGCGAGGGGGTCGGAGGGCGGAGTGGGGGCACCGGGAGCGTGGAGCGGAGCCGGCCGGGGCGGGGCGGGGCGCGCGCTCAGCTACCCGGGCCCTGCAGGCCGAGGAGATCGCGCTGCTCCTCCAGCGGCAGAAGTCCGCGCGCGCCGCCATCCGGCTGGAGCTGTTCCTGCCGCCGCAGCTGAAGCCCACGCGGATCCCGGACCCCCTGGACCGCCAAGAGGTGCAGACAAGCCCCGGTAGGGGCGGGGAAAGGGGAGGGACCCCGCCCGCCTCCGCACACGCCGGGCCCCAGCCTCTCTCCCCTGCAGCGGAGGCGCGTGGAGACCATCCTGGAGGAGAACGTGGATGGCACCATCTTCCCGCGGTGACGGCGACTCAGAGCGTGCGACGGCCCCAGCCTCCCACATAAAGTTATAATTCTCCGAAGGCTCGCTGGTCTTTCTGCTGCCACTCCCCAGGACCCCCGAGGGAAGCGGGGAGTGTGGACGCTGCCTCTCCCATGCACCTCACAGACATCAGGGTACAGAGAGTGGGGCCTCTCCCAAAAAACTGGG
The DNA here is from genome assembly GCF_028885655.2 of Pongo abelii. Lineage (NCBI taxonomy): Eukaryota > Metazoa > Chordata > Mammalia > Primates > Hominidae > Pongo > Pongo abelii. Next base: position 68,550,409 of record NC_072006.2, on the reverse strand, counting down.
GAGACGCAAGTGGGTGGGTGTGAAAGTAACAGGCCAGGGACACGCCTACCCCTAATCCCGATCTGCCCCCCACTGGCAACCTGGCGTTCTGTGGGTCTATGGGAGGCCCCCAGTCTTGGGGAGGACGGAGAAAGAGCGTGTTTCAGCAAAAGTCACACCCCCAGAAGTAAGGGTAGCCTCAGGCTGCAGTGGTCCCGAGTGCAGGTCATCCCACCAGGGGGCCAGGGAGAGGGCCGTGCTGTGGGCAGCGAAAGTGACCTAAGCTGGCCTTTGAAGAGGCAGCAGCTGTGCCCACAGGACCAAGAGACTGGGAAAGGGGAACTCCTGCTGCCCCCAGACAAAAAACCCACCCTCTGGCCTTCCTTTCCATCCTGAATAGCCTCCTGTGACCCCTTTAATGCCCCTCGCCACACCCCCACACCCACCCCCCACACACACACCCCACACACACTCACGCGTGGAGTACTAAAGGGAACCACCCCTGTCCCATTCTGACAAACAGGCCCACGACCTACAAAATCCCTGGACTCTGAAAAGCCCCGAGGTTTCTAGGCAGACCTTACTTTTCTCCCCGACATGAGCTCTTTGCAGAAGCTGGGGCTTCCCTAGGCGCCGCTTCCTTTTCCTCCCTCCCAGCCCCCTGCCCAGCAGGCTGCACAGAAGCGGGAACTACAGGAACTCAGACAAACCGCTCCTCCTGCTAGGGGGCTCCAGCTGACTGGAATGAGGGGCAGAGGTCAGAACTGGGGTCCAGAAGGGATCCTGCTCAATGGCAGCCAGTGTTTCTCCCCAACCCCGGCCAGGGGGTGGAGCCCTGCGCACTTGCCCCTCAGCCAGCCCTTCTACCCGTGCACCGGGCACTGTACTCTTTCTGGGCTGTTGATGCCCTTGGCCTTGACCCAAGCCCAGACTGTATACAGAGCTCCAAAGTCAGCTGACAAGGAGGGGACAGAGAGATGGCAGGAGGGGTTTCAGGAAGGGAAGGGTAGAGAGGAAGGAGGCCAGGGAGAAGGGGCTTGAGCAGGGGCAGACAGACAGGGAAGGGAGGCAGTCTGTCCAGGAGTGGCAGCCACTCACACCCTGATGTGCTTGTGACATGTGATGACAGCCAGCCCTGGTGTCCTCTGGCCAAACTCCCTGCAGCCTGGACCCCAGGATTCTGTGTCTTGGGGATTGACTGAGTGCCTAGAATGAGTTCATCTACTGAGAGAATCACGTATTATTTCACCACTTCTCTGAGACTCCATTTCTTCATCTTTAAAATAACGGTCTTGGTGCAGTGCCCCAGAGCAGCAAGTGCTCTGAAGGGGATGGGTCACTCTGCATCAGACAGGCAAGAGGCAAGAGGGGCAGAGACAGGCACAGCAGGCACAGCACCCGAAGAAGGCCAGCAAGACAGTGACCTCAGTGACTGCACCAGGGTCAGGCCGGCACTCGGGCCCTTTGATCCCCATGAAAAGGTGCAGGGCGGGGCTCGATGTGCAAAGGAGGCTGGGGAATGGGGCCTGGAGGGACGCCTGCCTGTAGAAAGCTCTATGGGAAGGAAGGCATGTGGTCCAAAGCCCAATATATTGAGGGCTGTGAGGGGGCAGAGGGTCCTGGGTTCAAATCCTAGCTCCACCATCAACTGCCCAGCTCACCTGGCTCCACCCATGGACTTCAGGGATGCTGTGTGCCGAGAGGCAGAAGCCAGGGGAGTGGAGAGCAGGCCCAAGGGGCCAGAGGAGACGGGGGAATGATTGGGGGGTTGTAGAGTGACCTGAGGGGGCAGGGAGGGCACTGACCTTCACCCCCTGCCAGCTGCCCACAGCTGCATTTTCCCACAGCAGAGACAACAGGCCGGCTCAGCGGGGTCAGCCTGGTTGTGTGTGGCCTGAGCCAGGTGCTGGCCCATCTTCGTTGAGCTTCCCTGACCTCACCTGTACCCACCGCTCGGGAGTGTTATGTGGGATGAATAAGTAGCAGCCTGCCTCTTGTCCCTGTGGGCTTCCTGGACCCTGCCTTTCCTTGCCTGGCCTGACAACATGGCAGTCACAGGGTTCTGCAGTCAAGTCGGCCAGGCCTCTGGGTACAGCTTCAAGAGGCAGCCTGTCCTCCAGGGCCCTCTGACCTCTGACCTCCCCCTTCAGGCCCTCACTCCCCCTCAGCAGCGCAACACCCTCCCCTCCTCAGCCCTCCCCCCTCTCACCCAGGCCTTCCCTGCCTGCTCCCCACAACTCACTCTGCGCCCCCAGCATCAGATCCAGGCTCATCTACGTAGCTGGCTTCTGGTCCCACTCCCTGGCCCACAAGGGCACCCAGATACTGATACTTGTCCATTGAATGAGGAACACAAGTAGAATCTCCAGCTCCCTTTGCACCCCTCAGAGTTCTGTGAAGGTGTAAGGTGTGCACCTGACCTGTGCAATTGGAAGGCATTTTATGAACAGGACCCCGACACTGGGAACTATCCGGGTGGAGTGCTTGTGCTGGGGAGGACAGGAGCTGCACACAGCCGGGCCGGGGAGGGGCGGGGGACACAGATGCTCTGCAGACACTTCCAGAGCAGGGTCAGGGCCACCCTGACACTGGGCCAAAGCATGCTACGATGAGAAGCCTAACCCACGTCTGTACCGAGTCATAAAGGATGAGAAGAGTCGGCCAAAGGGACAGGGCGTTCGTGGCAAAGGGGACAGTGTGGCCTTAAGCTTTAGGACATCTTGGGACACATGGGTCAGCAGGGACTCTGCCAGGCCCCACAGGAGACATTCAGCATGACTCCGGATGCAAGAAACTCCGGATGCAAGAACCCGCACCCCCAGTTCTCCCCAGCCCCGCAGCACAGGAATCTCCCCCTTCCTTGGGAACACCCCCACAGCACCACAGGCGGCTCTTAACCCAGTTTTACAGACGAGGCTCACGGAGGCGAGGGGTGTGCCGGGCTGGCGTACTCGCCGATCGGTCCTTTCCAGCAGCCTCCTCTTTCCCAAGCTGGGCAAGCAGCGTATGGGGCCCAGCTCTCGTGCCTCCGCTGTCGTGGAAGTCCCACACGGATGGCAAGGCAGGAACGGCCCCGCCGAGCAGAGTCGGGGGCCACGGCCACACCCCCATCTACTACCGCGCAGCTCCGTCCGCCCGGGAGCCAGGGCTCCACTATGAGCACCTCAACTCTCCGGGCCACCCCCAGGCGACTGTGGGGGCCGACGCGCGGGCGGGGCGGGTGGGGTGCGGAGCCGGCCGAGCGCGGGGCGGGGCGGGGCGCGGCGGGCGGGGCGGGCCCGGCGCCTGCCGGCGCGAGGAAGTCCCGGCCCCTGGCTTTGGGGAAGTACTGCCCAGGCGCCTGCGCACTGCGCCCCCGCGCCCCCTCCCCGACTGTCGGGCCGGACCTTGGAGCGCGCGGGCCGGTGGCGGCGCGAGTGGTTCGGGAGCGCGGCTGGTGAGTGCGCGCGCGCGCGCGCGGCGCCGGGGACAGCGGCCCTGCCCCTCCCGGCCGGGGCCCGGGGACCGTGCTGGGCGGGAGCTTCGGGAGCCGGCGCACGGGACTCGAACCCCAAGGGCTCCCGCCGCCAGGTCCACGTGGACCCTGGGCCGCAGTGGAACTGGAGCCCGCCCCCCGCGCCTGGGGGAGGGGGCGCTGCAGCCGGGTTCCCCTTTTTCTGGAGCTCAAAGCCTGGGGAAGTGATTGCTCAAAGGTGGGGGCCGGAAGAACCCAGGTTTCCGCGTCTCCCTCCCCCTCTCAGCCCGGTGAGGAGGGACCGGGGCGGGACACCCTGTCCGCCCCCGCCCCCACCCCGCTGGATCTGGCAGCCACTCAGCCCTTCGAGCTGTAGGGGAGGCGCTGCGCCCCCAGCCCCAGCCGATCGGGGGCTCCTGGCGCTAGCCTCCCTCCAGAGCGCCGCAGGAGTCCCTCCTGCCGTCTGACTTGAGTCCCTGCTGCTGCAGTGCACGCCCCTTCGGCAGCCAGGGTGGGGCCCAGACCCAACCTGGCCCCTCCTGCCCCCACCCCGCCTTTGGGTCGCTGGTGAGTAGGGAGCCTTGAGGTAGGGGTGGGGGCGCCAGAGGCTGGAGAAAGAGTCGCCTGGAGGAGGACACAGGCTCCTCCAGACTGGACCCTAACAGCAGAGAGAGGAGTGTGGTGGGTGGGTCACCACCACCATTTCAGAGGTGGAGAGAGCTGGCCTTCCTTGGAGGGGCCAGGCCAGGGCTTGCCCACCAGCCAGATGTGGAGGGTGGCAGATGGGAAAGGCCCTGGGTGGGAGCTAAGAACTGAGAATGGAGCCCCTCCTCAACCCCACCAAAGGTCAGGACGTTTTTTTCTAGGATTGTCACATTTTCTTATTCTTTTTTTGGACTGGGCAGGCTCTGGGACGTTCTTTTTCCTTCTGTGGAGCAAAGCGGCAGCCACTCCCAAGGGAGCCTCTATCCCCAGAGACCAGACGTGCCGCCTGTCCAGACTCTCCCATCCCAGACTTGGGGGCCAAAGCCTGGGAGGCTGGGGAAGGGGGTCCCCAATGCCAGGATGACAAGCAGGAGGACCCTAGTTGAGACTCTGTATCCCCCAGGAGAGACGGGGGGGTAGCCTGGGGACATGGGTTGCCCCAGTTGACCTGAGAAGGGTACAGGAAACCAGATCCAGGGACAGGTGACCAGGTCCAGGGCCTGCAACTGGGAAAGAAGGGGCTGGCTCCCTGCTCTGCAGCAAATGCAGCCCCTAGCACCCCGGCCCTGCACCCCTAAACACGTCCCCTCCTCCAGTTCAGAGTTGGGGTGGAGATGGTAGCCCAGGGGGACAGTCTCTGGGGTGCTAGAGTGTGGGGGAGGACCCTGGGTGGGGACAGAGAGGAGGAAGAACCGCTGCCTGGGGAAGCCACAGACAGCCCCGTCTGGGTACAGCTACCAAACCTCAGGTTGCCACGCCCCTTCCTTTCCCTAGAAACTTGACCCCTGAAAGAAAGCCCAGCTGCAGGGCTACTTTCTGTCTCCTTATCTACTTGCTAGGAGCCCGTGGGACCCCCAGTCTCAGAGGAAGCTGGGCCAGTGGTGAGGGGCCGAGGTCCCAGGGGATGCTGCACCTGCCCCAGACTTGGGCCGGGGCAGTGGCCTCTGCATGCCCAGGCCTCGGGGGTATTGGGGGCCCTAAGAGTGCAGAACTCCAGCACTGTCTCCTCTAAGGGCCATTCACACACCGTCCCAGGAGGCCAAGAGAGGCCAACCAGCCAGAAACAAGCATTCAAAGGCCACGAGCTAGGGGAGGCGTGGCAGGGGGGATGAAGATTGAGAAAATAAAGTAGAACCAAGTTGTGTGCTTCCTGGCCAGGGAGGAGGGTGGCAGATGAGGAGGGTGGCGGATGTGCACGGAGGCCCCTCCCTGCCCTGGGCAGAAGTGGGCGCAGGTGTTCACAACTGCCTCCGGGGCACTGATTGGCCCCCCTGTGCCATCGCCCAAGGAGACTTGGGATTCGAAGTGGCATCTTAGGTGGCACGAGGGCCACTCACAGCTTTGGCGCTCCTGGTGCACCTCCCCTGCAGATGGTGCACCCCAACGCTGGGAGGGACATGCACCACACCACACCCCCCCCCAGGGACTCCGAGGCTTCGACTGGGGAGCAGGGTGCCCCCCACCCACTGCCACCCCCACTTCCCTGGCTGGTGCACCCTGTGGTAGGGCCTTGGTTCCACAGCCTAGAGGCAGTAGGCAAGGAGGGAGGGAAGTCTTGGGTGGGAGGTAGCAGGACTAAAGATCCATGTTTGGGGGGCATGTCCCTCCTCACCGGGGCCCTGCCCCCCCTTCCCACACGCTCAGGAAGTCCAGCCTGAGTCCCGCTTAAATCCTCACTGCTGCTGGTCTAGCCTGCTGCCCCTGGCTGAGACCTCTGGGACCCACAGACAGACCTGGACTCTTGGTGGGAAGCCACTCTGCCCACTCCCCACCCCAGACACCCTAGAAGCAAGTCTGGCCACCACCCGCACGCACCAGTTGGTAGCCCCAGACTCTCGGGGCCCCTTTGGGAGGGGCTGGGAGCCGGAAACCAAGAAAGAGGAACCCAGGCTTCCGGCTTCCCAGGGAGTGAGCGGATGGGGGTGTCTCGGAACCTCCTGTGGGGGCCTCATCTGGGGCCCAGCCTGGGAGGAGGGGCCAGAAGCTGCTGCAGCTCCCTCCTCGATGATCCTGGACCCCCTCCCAGCCCTGCTGTAAGCTTGGGGTTGGGGTAGAAGCTCTAGGCAGAGCCAGGTCCAGAGGCAGGAGCAGGCCCCACTAGGGAGACACCCTCTCAGGACCCCTCCTAAGGGGTAGGCAGGGGCTGGGGTTTCAGGTTCTCAGTCAGAACCTTGGCCCCTCTCCCCAGACCCCCAGGCTGTGGTGAGGGTCTGAGAGCTGGTACCACGGAGCCTGGGCAACCTCCTCCACCCACCCATGCCCACCCCACATGAGGCTGAGAAGCAGGTATGCCACCTCCCCCTCTGCCTCTGCTCCCCTGGGGGAGACGGGGTGGGGCAAGCTGAGGGGCCACAAGGAGCTGGGAGATCCCTGAACACCCGGGAGGCCAGAAGGGTCATGTGCCTGGGAACAGGGCCACCCATGGGAAGGTGGGGGAGAGGTGGAGGGTCTGGTGGGTTCTGACTTGAAGGCTGAGGTAGCCCCATTTTTCCCCAGATCACAGGGCCAGAGGAGGCGGACCGGCCCCCTTCAATGTCCAGTCATGATGCAGCCTCTCCAGCGGCTCCCAGCCGCAACCCCTGCTGCCTGTGCTGGTGCTGCTGCTGTAGCTGCTCCTGGTAAGTAGGGCCTGGGGTGCCCAGCTGGCGAGGGGGTCAAGGGCATGGGGCCAAGCAGACCCAGGAGGGGACCCAGTGGTGGCTTCCGAGGCATCCCCGCAGGTAGGATGCCCCTGCCACCTCACAGCACTGTCCTGTCCAGGGTCTGTTGGGCCCTGGTGATGAGTGGCCAGTGCCTTGGCCCCAGGGGGCTTATGTATGGCTCTTGTACCTGTCATGCCAAGGGTATGTCCGTGTGCTGTGTACATGCCTGTGCCCATTTACGCGGCATGTGATTTAACCATGCTGCTGTGAGCTAGCCCAGGCTAGGCCCTGGGGGCCTGCGGTGGAGTAAGACAGGCACAGGCCGGGTGCAGTGGCTCACGCCTGTAGTCCCAGCACTCTGGGAGGGCGAGGCGGGCGGATCACCTGAGGTTGGGAGTTCGAGATCAGCCTGACCAACATGGAGAAACCCTGTCTCTACTAAAAATACAAAATTAGCCAGGCGTGGTGGCGCATGCCTGTAATCCCAGCTACTCGGGAGGCTGAGGCAGGAGAATGGCTTGAACCTGGGAGGTGGAGGTTGTGGTGAGCCGAGATCGTGCCATTGCACTCCAGCCTGGGCAACAAGAGCAAAACTCCGTCTCAAAAAAAAAAAAAGAAAGAAAGAAAGACACAGATCCCATAGACTGTGTGGGGTGGAGGGACGTTTGAGCAGAGACCCGAATAAAGGAACTGCTGGCCCTGGGGTGATGGCCAAGAGCTTCCCGGACAGCATGCGTGGGGAAGAAGAGCAAGGGGCGGTGGCCGGGGCGTCTCTGGGAATCCCTGTGAGGGTGGGAGTGGGGCTCTCAGATGGTAACAGATTTCCTAGGAGTGTAGGGGAGCTGGTGGATGTTTTCACGCCTTGCAGAAGCCTGGCCCTATTCAGGCTTCAGGCCCTGGCTGATGAGAGGACAGCGCTTCTGGACCCAAGGTGGGGTCAGCTGACCCACGGGCAAGCTGGGGGCGGCCAGGGGGCAGTCGGGAAAGGGGGTGGGAGCAGTCCAGGGGCCTAGTTCTGTCAGGACGTTTGGGTGCACGATGTCTGCCAGCCGTCCAAGTGCCCTGGAGAGAGGTCAGCCGGGTATGCATTTGGGTCCAGCACTGATAGGGTGCTAGGAGCCAAGGCAAAGAAGCTGCTTCCCTTGAGAGAACCAGGAATCAGCCTCCAGGACCTGAAGGAGTGTAGACACCGGGGTTTGGGGCTCTCACCTGCGTCAGCTGACAAGACACACTGCTGACATGCCAGACCTGCAGCGTGTGGCCCCATCGGTGGGACAGGGACAGGCCAAGATCAGGCCCAGGAGCAGGGTGGCCCTGTTCCCAGGCACACTCCCATGGGTGGCCCTGTTCCCAGGCACATGACCCTTCTGGCCTCCCAGGTGTTCAGGGATCTCCCAGCTCCTTGTGGCCCCTCATCTTGCCCCACCCCATCTTCCCCAGGGGAGCAGAAGCAGAAGGAGAGGTGGCATACCTGCTTCTCAGCCTCATGTGGGGTGGGCATGGGTGGGTGGAGGAGGCTGCCCAGTGGGCCAGGGGTGGGGAGGAGCACCAGGAGCCGAAGGGCCCCTCCTGGAAGGCCAGAGACTCGCGGGCACTGGGTCACACCGCTGGAATGGAAGACGGCAGAGTCTGTAGTCTGGGCACTGTGGCAGGGACAGTAACCTGGACTGCAGATTCTGTGGGGAATTTGGGAGCGACTGACAGGGAGCATGGACACCCTTTCCCAGGAGAGTGTGGGAGGAGCCAGCTCCAGGGGCTGCCCTCCTGCAGTGGGTGCCCATGTGTGTCAGGTGCCTGCCCATGTGCTGAGGGCCCGTGTGGCCGTGGAGGCGTGTGTGCCCACAGGATTGCTGCTTCCTCTCTGCCACTAGGAACCAAGAGCGGCGGCGCGCGTGGCAGGCCTCCCGGGAGAGCAAGCTGCAGCCCCTCCCCAGCTGTGAAGTATGGTGAGTCCAGCCGGCTGGTGTGTGTGTGTTGGGGGGCCCCAGACCGGGAGACTTGGGCCTGACGTAGCCTGGCCCCAATGCCTGCAGTGCCACGCCAAGTCCTGAGGATGTGCAGAGCTGGGCGCAGTCTTTTGACAAGCTGATGCACAGCCCAGCGGGACGCAGCGTGTTCCGGGCGTTCCTGCGGACAGAGTACAGCGAGGAGAACATGCTCTTCTGGCTGGCCTGTGAGGAGCTGAAGGCCGAGGCCAACCAGCATGTGGTGGACGAGAAGGCGAGGCTCATCTACGAGGACTACGTGTCCATCCTGTCCCCCAAGGAGGTGCGCCAGACACCAGAACGGGCAGGGGGCCGCCTGCTCCAGGCACTAGGTGGGGAAGGCAGCTCCCGAGCCCCCTGACCTCAGTGCCTTGTCCTACAGGTGAGCCTGGACTCCCGTGTGCGGGAGGGCATCAACAAGAAGATGCAGGAGCCGTCCGCGCACACGTTTGACGACGCGCAGCTGCAGATCTACACGCTCATGCACCGGGACTCATACCCACGCTTCCTCAGCTCTCCCACCTACCGTGCCCTGCTGCTGCAGGGGCCCTCACAGTCCTCCTCCGAGGCCTAGGCCGCCCCCAGCAGCACAGACCCTGCCGCCTCCTATGGCCGACTCTGGGTTCCCTTCAGGTGTTGGTATCGGCAGGGCTGTCGGGGCGCACACCTGCAAGCCCAGCCTGGCCGGCTGGGATCCCCACCCGCGGAGACGGTCCTAGACCCAGTGGGGAGTGCTGTGTCTCCTGGCTCTGCCCACCCGTGGCCAAGCAGGAACTCCAGGTGCAGGGCGGGCCAGAAGCCCCCTCATCGGCCCGCAGCTGGCTGGCCCAGTGCTCCTGGCTGGGGGCTCTTGCGTGGTGAGAGTAGGGGTCCTCCCAGGAGCCATGCTGGACCCATGAGCCTCGCTGGGGCTTCCTCCCCAGGCAGCCAATGGGCCCCAGACAAGCCTTTGGTGGGGAACAGAACCTCCGCATCGTGTAGTTTTGTGACATAAGGAGACCTCCTACTTGAGCTGTCTGTACCCCAGAATCAAACCCAGAACCTCAGAACCAGATGTAGGACCTCAGAATCCTGCACTCAAGGTGGCAGGACCCAATTTCTGTTTTATATGTTCGTGAACTTTAACCCTGGAAACATGTCCTTACTAGGTGTTTTATCAAAAAAAAGGTTTCATATTTATCTCTATCCCTAACCCCCCAAAACTAGGATGTCTTATTATCGAAGATATTTTTAAAGCAAAGTCTCTACTCATTTTTGTCCAAGTCTGGGGAGCGACTGGAGAATGAGGAGTGGCCCCAGACTCAGGACTGGGGAGAAGTTCCTTGTCCCAGGGCAGGGGCTCCAGTGCCCCTTGGAGGGGAGACACCAGCCATGTGCTCGCCCTCTTCCCATGCCCTGGCCTCCACCAGGCCCCTCCTCAGAACAGTGGTCCCAGTGGGTGGCTGTGCTTAACCCTGCCCGGGGCATGAGCTCCACGCCCTCGGCCTCAGCCTCCTTAGCTGAAAGTGGGACCAGAACAGTGCGACCCACAGCACCTCAGAAGTCAAGAGGCGACAGGAAGTGCCGCCCAGGCCCAGCTGGACGGGGTCCCCAGAGGCAGGCTGGCTGGGGCAGGAGGGGCCACTTGGTGCCAGGCCCAATGTCATCTTTACCATCTCACAGGCCGCATGAGTTGAGTGCTCACCAGCCCATCCCCTGCATTTCTGGGAAGTTAAGTGAGTTGAAGCTAAAATTGGCTCAGGGCCCTGAGACCACAACTCCCACAAGAACAGAGAAGGCAGCATGGGGACAAGCTGTCCCGAAGTGCCGGGAGGTCCCGAGCTGCCCATGCCTGAGGCGGTGGGGAGGACACTGCCCTGCACAGGACACACACAAGACCCTCTCCCCACCTGCCCTCACAGGCAGAGCCACCCCAGGTGATCTCTGAAGGTCAGCCAAGCTCCTCTCCTGGGGCTGACCCACCAGGGCCAAACCCAAGCACTGCCCGACCCCAGGGAGGGGCCTTGTCCACAGCAGCGGGAACGGGTCAAACATGAGGGACGGGGGCCCACCAGGAATAACGGCTGAGGAGAACAAGATGGCAAAAAGAAACATTTAATAACGAGGGGGAAAGGGCAGAAAGGTGCAATCCAGGCAGGCAGGTTGAGGGCAGGACATGCCGCCTTCTAGGGTCTCCAGAGAAGCTGTGTCAACGGAGGACGTGGGCAGGGGAGGGCCCAAGGCTGCAGCACATCTACACGAGGGCTCAGCAGAACTGCGAGAAAGGGGGTGAGGCCTCCAGCCTTGTGGCCACATGAGATCCCCCAGAGTGGAAAGCCGCACAGGCTCACCCAAGGCTGGGGTCTCAACCCACCATGCCCAAGACTCCCAGGAGGCTGGTCGGGCAGGGCCATCCCCAGTTCACACCACAGACCCCACAGAGGCTGAGACACCCCACCTCCAGAGAATGGAGCTGGGAGGAGCAGCCTGAGCCCGCTCACCCACCTTCCAGCGGTTTCCACACTCGTTGCAGACAACAAAGGTGGTCATGGGCTCGTCAGAGCTGCGGGTCTGCACCTGTAAAGAGAGCTGGGTGAGCCCAGGGTCACCTCCATGCTCTGCTGCAGATGGTATCCCCTCAACACAGGCAGTGCGGGCCTCGCAGCCACTGAGCTCCCACAGGTGACCTGATCTGAGGCCGCCTCGTGACTCCAACCTTCCAGAGCTGAGCCTTTGGGAGAGGAAGACAGAGTCTATCGGGGCAGAGGCCCTTGTGTGGGCCTGAAGCAGCTCACATTGGCTGGGGACCAGCAGGGCCCAGACTTGGCTGAGGGCAAGAGGGTCCCAATGGTGGGGGGAACTAGCAGGGGTCCCCAGTGCCCGCGGCTGCCTTCCGGAAGGCCCAAGGGTGAGCCTCCGGCCACAGGCAGAGCCTGTTCTGACCAGCGGCTGGGAGCAGGAGAGAGGCAAGCTCTGCGCCAACCCAGGCCCCATGCAGCCTTCGAGGGGAAGGAAGGGCTGTCCTTGCAGCCCCTCACGAGTCCCATCTGCCAGGCGCAGCAGCTGCTTCGACACACTCCCCTCTTTTTTTTTTTTTTAAGACGGAGTCTCGCTCTGTTGCCCAGGCTGGAGAGCAGTGGCACAATCTCGGCTCACTGCAACCTCCACCTTCCGGGTTCAAGCGATTCTCCTGCCTCAGCCTCCTGAGTAGCTGGGATTATAGGCATGCGCCACCACACCCGGCTAATTTTTGTATTTTTAGTAGAGACAGGGTTTCACCATGTTGGTCAGGCTCATCTCGAACTCCTGACCTCATGATCCGCCTACCTCGGCCTCCCAAAGTGCTGGGATTACAGATGTGAGCACTGCGCCCAGCTGCACTCCCCTCTGAACAGGGTCCCTGCCATCTCATGGGATCCACAGTCTCCCCAGCACACTCAGTGTCCACCCTCCATGGCAGGGACTGAGGGTCCTGCGGTCACTGCCAGGCAGCAGGCAGCATGGCCCTCCCACCAACATCAACACCTCAAGGGCCCTCTGTTCAGGCTGGGCTAGGCCAGGCCAGGCCCTCTGACTTGAGTACCTGCAACAAGTGGGCCCCATCACCCAAGACGCTGCCCCCTGGGGCCCAGAGGTCCTGGGTAGAGGGGAGTGGTCCCTGAAGGTGGCCATCATGCCTTAGCCTAGTCAGGGACTGAGAGGCTCGGGAAATTCATGCAGCAGAGGCAGGAACAGGCATGGGCTCCAAGGAGGGGCACTGGATGCCCTGAAGACACCGGGCCCGGGGGAGGGTGCCCAGCGGCCGCTCACCTGTGTGTAGGTGCAGTTCTTCTTCCTGCACTTCCCGCAGGTGAACAGGTCTGTCTGCGTGCCGCCAGTGCGGGCCATCTGGTGCTCTCGGATGGCCTCCTTGGTCATGGCCTTACGGATCTCCTTCAGCTCGTCACTGGCCATCTCCTGGAGCACGGGGCCAGTGGCTTAGCCCACCGCTCCGAGGGAGCAGCCCTCCAGCCCCTCCAACAGGGGCTCACCTCTGAGGTCATCACGGCGATCTGCTGAGGTGTTATGGCCCCACACAGCACATTCCGCCGCAGGTCAGGGTTCTTGGCATCCTTCAGGTTGGAGATACGACTCCGTACACGGTTCTTATATTTCATGTCTGTGTTTCCAACGTCCCGGAAGATGCGTGCAAGTGTTTTAAGGACCCACCTGAGGACAACATCGCTGCCCTCCACCTACCACCTGCCCCGCTGGGGGCCATGTTGGGGTGGGGTCTGGAAAGGTTCTGCCCAGCCACACAGGGGTCGGTCTGCCCACCCACACCTGGTGGAGAGGTGAAGGGCAGCAGGGCCAATTCTGCCCAAGGCCCATTCCTGACTGAGACCCAGCTTCAGGCTACAGCCCCAGGGGACCTAGGCCCTACCAGCAGGCAGAATCAGCCCCTCAGCTGGTCCGGGGGCCCTCCTGGGGTGAGACAGCCTGACCACCCCAGCAGGTGACCACCTAGGCAGGTGACCCCTGGACAGCTGGGCAGTGGCATCCAGCAGCCACCAGAGGGCGCCAGGCCAGGCAGCCTCCTGACCCCACCAGAAACCCAGGCCCACAGCCCCTACCCAAAGGATATATTCCTCAATCTGAGCCGACAGGCGCTGGCAGTCCGCACCGATGGCCACGTGGTCATCTGCAAGAGGGAGCCCTGACTAGCTGCCCCCACTGGTTTCTCCGCCTGCCACCCCTTCTGCCTGCAAAACACCCTGGCAGCTTAGAGGGGACATCTGGGTCCCTGCAAGAGGCCCATGATCCAGGCACAGGCCCCACACCCCTGCCGGGGCCACAGCAATGGGCTGAGGGAAGCCTCAGCAGGCAGGCAGGGGCCCGGGCCACCCTGTGAACCCCAGTGGGTGTCAGGAGCCAGGGCTGGCCGCACTCACGGTCCGTCTGCAGGGCAGCAGTCAGCATCTCGCGGCACTTGTTGCGCACGGCATCGCAGGTGACAGGCACCGGGGGAAATGTGGTGATCCTCGGAGTCGACGGTGTCCTGGGCAGCTCCGGCCTCTTGCGGCTGCAGAGAGCCAGAGTCAGCTGGGTTCAGACTCAAGGCTGCAGGCACCCCAGCGAGACACTGGTCCCAGAAGCAGCAGGTGCCACAGCATAATCCCTCTCCAAACCCTGCTTATTCTACTCTGCCAGAGTCCAACAGTGGCCTGTGGCCCTGCCTGTGTTGAGTCCAGCCCAGATGCCCATGGGGTGTGCCCAGCAGCCAAGAGGGAGGGGGCCATGAGGTCCTCAGTGGGTCAGGGTGTACTCCCCAGGTGGGAACAGGATCCCAGACCCAGCAGTCAGCATCTGGGCAGCATCACCAGTCAATCAGAATGAACCTGGCAGTTCCTGCCACCTCTGGGGTGCCCACCCACTGGGCCGCAACACAAATACTCTGCTGAGGACAGCTGCAGCTGCTGCCTGGTCAGGGAGAGGGAGAGACCCACAGCTGTCTTGGGGAAGATGAGGCAGGGCGCCCACAGCTGTCCGGGGGGAGACGAGGCAGGGCCACCCACAGCTGTCTAGGGGGGAGACGACGCGGGGCCGCCCACAGCTGTCTGGGGGGAGACGAGGCGGGGCCACCCACAGCTGTCTGTATGGGGGGAGACGAGGCGGGGCCGCCCACAGCTGTCTGTATGGGGGGAGACGAGGCGGGGCCGCCCACAGCTGTCTGTCTCAGGGGAGATGAGGCGGGGCCATCCACAGCTGTCTGGGGGGAGACGAGGCGGGGCCGCCCACAGCTGTCTGTCTGGGGGGAGATGAGGCGGGGCCGCCCACAGCTGTCTGTCTCGGGGGACGAGGCGGGGCCGCCCACAGCTGTCTGTCTGGGGGGAGACGAGGCGGGGCCGCCCACAGCTGTCTGTCTCGGGGGACGAGGCGGGGCCGCCCACAGCTGTCTCGGGGGACGAGGCGGGGCCGCCCACAGCTGTCTGTATGGGGGGAGACGAGGCGGGGCCGCCCACAGCTGTCTGTCTCAGGGGAGATGAGGCGGGGCCATCCACAGCTGTCTGGGGGGAGACGAGGCGGGGCCGCCCACAGCTGTCTGTCTGGGGGGAGATGAGGCGGGGCCGCCCACAGCTGTCTGTCTCGGGGGACGAGGCGGGGCCGCCCACAGCTGTCTGTCTCGGGGGACGAGGCGGGGCCGCCCACAGCTGTCTGTCTGGGGGGAGACGAGGCGGGGCCGCCCACAGCTGTCTGTCTCGGGGGACGAGGCGGGGCCGCCCACAGCTGTCTCGGGGGACGAGGCGGGGCCGCCCACAGCTGTCTGTCTGGGGGGAGATGAGGCGGGGCCGCCCACAGCTGTCTGTCTGGGGGGAGATGAGGCGGGGCCGCCCACAGCTGTCTGTCTCGGGGGACGAGGCGGGGCCGCCCACAGCTGTCTGTCTGGGGGGAGACGAGGCGGGGCCGCCCACAGCTGTCTGTCTCGGGGGACGAGGCGGGGCCGCCCACAGCTGTCTCGGGGGACGAGGCGGGGCCGCCCACAGCTGTCTGTCTGGGGGGAGACCAGGCGGGGCCGCCCACAGCTGTCTGTCTGGGGGGAGACCAGGCGGGGCCGCCCACAGCTGTCTGTCTGGGGGGAGACCAGGCGGGGCCGCCCACAGCTGTCTGTCTTGGGGGAGACGAGGTGGGGCCGCCCACAGCTGTCTGTCTTGGGGGAGACGAGGTGGGGTGCCCACAGCTGTCTGTCTTGGGGGAGACGAGGTGGGGTGCCCACAGCTGTCTGTCTGTGGGGAGACGAGGCGGGGCCACCCACAGCTGTCTGTCTGTGGGGAGACGAGGCGGGGCCACCCACAGGTGTCTGGGGGGAGACGAGGCGGGGCCACCCACAGCTGTCTGTCTGGGGGAAGACGAGGCGGGGCCGCCCACAGCTGTCTGTCTCGGGGGAGACGAGGCGGGGCCGCCCACAGCTGTCTGTCTTGGGGGAGACGAGGTGGGGTGCCCACAGCTGTCTGTCTTGGGGGAGACGAGGTGGGGTGCCCACAGCTGTCTGGGGGGAGACGAGGCGGGGCCACCCACAGCTGTCTGGGGGGAGACGAGGCGGGGCCGCCCACAGCTGTCTGGGGGGAGACGAGGCGGGGCCGCCCACAGCTGTCTGTCTCGGGGGAGACGAGGCGGGGCCGCCCACAGCTGTCTGTCTCGGGGGAGACGAGGCGGGGCCATCCACAGCTGTCTGGGGGGAGACGAGGCGGGGCCGCCCAAGGCCAGGTTCTGCTGTCACAGATGACCCCCTGGGCACATACAGAATGGAACAAGGATGCCCCTCAGGGCTGGACCCCAACATGGGGCTGCCCAACGACCAGGCTGCATCCACCTAGCCCTCCCCTCATCCCTTCTGTGGAAGCTGGCAGAAGCAGGCAGCTTCCTGGAGGAAAATCAACTTGCAAAGGTGTCCATGAGCTCCTGGTGGCCCAGTCACCGCAACCCAGTGTGGTCAAGGGCAAAGCCATCTCTCGGCTATAGCCTGCCACAATAAGCACCCCCAGCTCCCAGCTGCAGGCCACAGAGCCCTCATCGCCCCCTGGCAGCGGTGACCACACATGCCCATGCAGGGCAGGAGAGGGGAGCTGGGCCCCCGCCTTTGGTTCTGGGCAGAATTTTGCAGGAAGGAGGGACCCTCGTTGAGTGAGGCTGAGGGGGAAGCCAGAGTGGGCCAGCAAGAACCCGACCCAGCAGGGGGCCTTGGGGGAAGAGGCCAGGGGGCTCCAACAGGCCCACTCAGGGTATACAGCAGCTCTTGGCAGAGGAAGAGGCCAGGGTGGCTAGCTGACAGCCAGGTGGACACAGACCCGCGTCTCAAGTGGTCAGTGCAGGCAGGACACACCACAAGGCCAGTGTCCAGCATGAGGCCGACCAACTCTGTGTGTGGCCTCAAAGCAGTGCCTAGGCACACGGAGATTGGCACCCTTTCTCCGGCAAGGAAACAGGCTGGGAAGCAGGACTGTGTGCACCTGCCTTCCAGGTGTGCTACCTGGGATCCGGGGCCTCTGAGGCATCCCTCGAGGACGTGGGCAGAGGCGTGCCCCTCCCCCGCTCCCTGGCTTTGGCATCGGAAGCATCTGCAGGAAAGATAGGGGATGGGCTGATCACAGGGAGGCAGAGGAGGGAGAAGCGCAGACCACCACCAAGGTACAGCCTCAGCCCGACCACCAATGTGGCCCCAGCCCCAGCCCCCAGCCCCCCAGCCCCCACCCAGCCAGAGGAGCCAGGGGCCAGGAGGCTGCCCAGCCTCTTTGAAGAGGTCCTCACCCTCCCCAGCAACCTGTCCGTCTCTGCAGCCCCAAGGCTGCCTCCCCAGAACCCTTTCCCATGCAAGCACCCACTCACAAAGGCCACCTCTGGGGCCTCTCTGGGGCCCACCCTCCTGCCTGTCCTGGCCAGAGAGACCAAGCATGTCCCCCACGAGGCTCTTCCTGAAAGCCCAGAGCCAGGCCCAAGGGCTGGGGACCAGGACGTGCTTGTGCCATGCACGGCCTGAGGGCCACACAGGGCTGGAGAGAGACTGTTTCACAAGGGTGTGGACAGAGCTAGGAGGGCTGCCTCCATCCTGGACAGCAGCATCTTTGCAATCCCAGTCACCCCACTGTCTCCAGGAAGAGGCAGCCTTCAGTCCAGCCCAGCTCAGCCCTTCCCTTCCCTGGCAGGGGGCTGCCCCTCTGTTCCCTCTGAGTAGCTGAGGCGGCCCTGCCTTCTCCCTCCCGCTTCCCTTCTCCCGGCACTTCCCAGCCTCCTGGCCATGACCTTCCTCTGTGTGACCTCCCAACTCACCCCAGTCTCTCAGTGTTGTCAGTTCAAGTCCTGGCCTCAACTCTCTTCTCTCCTTATTCTATCTGGAACCCTGCCCCCAGCACACACCCTGGCCTCCTAGGCCACACCTCCCAGCCAATGCTGACAGGCATCCACTGATCCACTGCCAGCCCCAAGCTGGGTGCTTCATGGTCTGGGTTTGCCACTGCCCCACTCCCAAGTGACCTGGCTCAGGGTGGGCACTGCCAGCACCCTACACCGTGCTGACCAGCAAGAGGCAGCACTTCTCGGACCCCTGCCCCAGCACTCAGTGGGCACTGCCTGAGCCGCACCCAGGAGCTTCTTCCAGGACTTGATGAGGGACTTGGCCAGTGCAATGACCTCCTCGTCCGAGCTCTGCTTCCGAAGGGCGTTGACAGACATCCCGACTCGGGTGGACTACAAGGCAAGTGGTCTGGGTCAGGGGGAGGCAGGGGCCCACCCTAGGGGTCAGATTCTCCTGGCAGACCCTTGGTGGCTCCCACAGGACAGGAGCCCGGGACCTGCCAGGGAGGTAGATGCCTCTCCCAATGGCGACTGTCCCATTTGGAACCCAGGAGCCTCAGCCATGGAGGACAAGATGGGTTATCCTCAGACTCCCCTCCCTGTCCCACTGAGCCCAGAGAAAGGCAGAGACCCTCTCCTCAGGAACAGGCATTTGTGCCAACTAAGGCCCGGTGGGGAGGGTGGGGAAGCCCTGCCAGGTGCCCTCAGAACTGCCATCCCCTGGGCTGCATCCAGGAGCTGTCCTGGACCTGGGGCAGGCAGGGACCTACCTGGAGCAGGTGCAGCGTGATAGGCATGGCCTTCAGCTCCCGCAGCAGATCCATGGCTCCCTCCTGGAAGGAGAAGGAGGACCTTCATAAAGGACTTTAGATCTCAACGGACAAGATCACCTCCTTCTGCCTACTGGAAGGGAATACAAGGCAGTGACAATTTGGAGATTCAACCTGGGGTCAAAAAGAAACCAAAATTCCTCTACCTGGAGACACCCAGGGCTCTGCCCATGTGTTCCTGCCACCACAGCAGGGAGCCCTTACTGCTCAGTCAAGAAGGGGAGGGGTTCTGCAGCTCAAGCATTCCAGGTTGTAATCCACATCCGTGGCAATGACCTCACTGACTTCGTTGTAACCATCTCAGGTCACTGACCCAAACCAGAACAGAAATGCCAGCTCCCCTGGCCAATCAGGGGGCTTCAGAGCCATGGCCCCTCTCCAGCAGCCAGGGCCACACCCAGGTGAAAGTGCAGCCCCAGGTTCATTCCCTCCCCTGTGTCTTGATGCCCTGATGTACAGGGCAGCCTCTCCCCAAAGCACCCACCCCCCGCCAGCTGTGAAGGGCCAACCCAGGAACATCAGTGTCCCCAGCTGAGGCCAAACTCTCAGGGTCCCTCCACTCCAGGCACGGCCACAGCCAACACCTACAAGGCCCACAGCCCCCCTCCTCATCTATCCTCCAGGCCTCTGAGTTGCCCCCAAGCAGGCCAGCACCCCTCGCCTGGACAATTCCAATGCACCCCATTCTCTCTGCCTCATCTCCCCACCCAAGATTTGCGTTTCCTCCAGGTCCTCCACACTGATGAGGCCAGGCACAAACCGGTCACATTTCCACACCAGGCACAGCAACTCAGTGCTCCCCAAGGGCGCTGAGCCACCACTGAGGTCCTCCGTACCCACAGCTCCACTGCTTGGGGCAGCCTCCCAGGACATCTCCCTCCCTCCCTCCCTCCCGGGCTTTATTTAAACAACACCTTCTCAGCAAGGCCTCTCCTGTTTAAAACTGCAACTGTGCCCTGCAACACCCCATCTCCTCTGTAACACATGCATGTGTTTCCACGTGTGTATCATTCCCTCAGCCCTAAGGTGACCTGATCAGAGTCCCACAACCCACAGACCATGGGAGGGGCTTGTCCCACCCACTCCCGCACAACCCCAGCAATCCAGGTGGCATGTCTGCTCACGCTGCAGCCCCTCCTAAGCCCTCCCAGGCAGGCCCTGCCCCTTGGGCTGTACAGAGTCCAGCCTTGAGGTGATAGCCAGAGCCAAGGCCACTGTCCCCTGAAAGCCCTGCACCAGCTTACGTGGCTCTCAGTGGGCTCAGGACCAGAGGCATAAAAATCCCCAAACCTGGCCCCCAGGCACTGGGACCCCCAGGAGGCTCTGCTGGCTCCCACTCCCCACTGCACAGCGCCCTCCTCCCCTCCTCATTCTCCCCTGGGGCTTCTACTCAAGCTGTTCTTCCACCAGAAACCCCCCATCAGTTCTGCCCAGCCCCACCCAGCCCTCCCCTGGCTCCATGACCCATCTTTGCGTCTTCCACCTAGAGCTTTTATCGTTTGTGTTTTGTCTCCTTTAAGAAGGGGAACAACTCCATTCTCAGGTCATCTCTGGAAACAGCTATGAATGGTTCGCAGACCCCTACTTTGTGCTGACCAGTTTTCCGGGGTGTGTGTGAACGCAATGATGGGGGTGCTGCACCCAGCAGGAATGAGTGGGAGCCTACCCCTTCCCAGGGCAGACCCCAGTCCAGAACGCTGGTCACAGGAACCCAGATTCAACTCTGCTCAGCCCAAAAAGCTTCCCCCAAAACCCCACTGCAGTCACACAGCCCTGGGGTGGCTGCACAAATCACCCAAAGCCCATGACTCAGCCACCTTCACTGCTGTGGGCTGGCCTGGCAGACACACAGCTGGCCCTGCCCCAGGAGTTCACAGTCTGGGTGGGAAAGCACAGGTCACATTTATTGAGCCAGCCAGGAGCTCCAAACGACCTGCGGCCAGACCTCTCCCCGCCCCCCAGGAGGCAGGCAGCATCCTCTAAAGATGCTTCTGTGGGAGGGTGCAGAGGTTGCCAAGGTCATGACGCCGGAACTGGACCCCCACTGGCCTGGCCCCTTCAAAGTCCTCACACACAGCCTCCTCCAAAGTCTCGCTGTGGCCGCAAGACAACAGAGGCCCAGGCCGCAGTGAACAGAGCTGGCCAGAGGCTCCAGCGCCCAGACACTCCCAGAGAAGGCTTGCCCGACCTCCTGGGTCTTATATAAGCACACCAGCTCTTTTCGGAGGGTGTCCACATAACTACCCACAACCCAAGTTGCTGCGGGCTAAGTCCTGGCTAAAGAAGGGAGAGAATTTATTAGAGAAACCTGGTTCTTGTGGGGTGGGGACAGACAGGGAAGAAAATGGGCCCACAGGCAAGACAAGTATCTGGCTGGCCTGTGAAGGAGGATGACAAGGTCTGGGAAGAGGCAGGGGAGGCACGGAAGCTCCAGAAGAAAAGGGGATCCAACCTCAGACTCCAAACTGTTGCCGGCGACAAATGCTATGGGAGACGGAGGGTGACAAATGCTATAAGAGACGGAGCGTGGGAGAGGGCTGAGTTGGGGGGCGGGGCTCGGCCCGTGAGGATGCCCAGGCCGGGATGGAGGAAGGCAAGGGGCTGGGGCGGCCCGCAGAGGAGGCCCGAACACCCCGGGGGCTCCGAGAGGCGGGACGGGGCCAAGGAAGGAGTCGACGGGCCAGGCTGGGGGTCTGGAGTTAAGGGACAGGGAAGAGTGAGGAGCTTGTGACTGCGGGCGAGGGGGGGGGGTCTGAGTCCAGAGCGGCTGGCTCTCCCGGGACAAGGTCCAGGCCTGATCGCGGCCTCTGCCGGGGTTGCGGGGGTGAACGGCAGGGCTGGCCCGGGGCAGGGGTCTCGGCCACGGGTGAGGGGTCTCCCCTGCGTCCCGGTTAGTCTCTGCCGGGAAGGGGTCTCGTCCTGCCCCTCAGGTCGTCTTCCGGCCCTAACGGGGGTCGGCGGGCTCCACGGGGTCTCGGCGGGGCGGGGTTCCCGGGGTCCTGACGGCCCGCGCCCCTCACCGCGCTCTTCTTGGTCACCATCTTGTCCAGCCTCCGGGCGATCCGCGCAATCTCCTCCTCCTTGCCCATCATCGCTTCAGGAGCAGCGACCCCCGCGCCTGTCGCGCCCGCCTCCGCAGCCGGGCAGGGACCCCGGCCCCGGCCGTCGCCACCTCCCACACCCGCCGCAGCCGACGCAGCCCCGCCGCGATCGACAGACCCCCGGTTCAAACCCTCGGCCCCGTGGCCGCGCGCGGCATCCTAGGATGCGTAGTCCACGCGCCCGCCCGCCCCGCCCGCCGCGCCGGCGCTCTGGACCACAACTCCCAGGTGCCACGCGGCGCGCACAGCCTCCTGGGAAGTGTAGTCCTGACCCGCCGCCGCCAGCGACTCGTGGTCCCACAATACCCCGCGAGGGAGGCGCCCCGGGCACGCCGCTCCCGGAGCCCAGACATCCCGGAGCGGCCGGGCCCCAGGAGGCCCAGGAGTCTGCTCCCTTCTCTCCTCCTGCTTCGGACTTTGCTGTCCCCCGGCGTCCTTCGGTGGGTGGCTCAGGACCCAGAGCCCTCAGTCCTGCTCTTGGGCCCCGCTGAGCCCTGCGCGCGCCCCCCTTGGCCTGGAAGGCCGTCCCCAGCCTCCCAGAGCCGAGTTTGGATCATTCGGGTCCCTGAGTGGAGTTACCTCTTCAAGAGGCCCGCGCACACTGGGAGGCCTCTTGTGGGGCCCTGCAGGTGTAAGCGCGCGGTAGCTGGACGTGGCGTCTGGAAGGGGCCATTGCTGGGGTTCGCGAGGCGCGGGGGCCCTCTGCAGAGGCTGCGTGGGCAAGGCGCCTGCCTGCAAAGTCAGCTACCGGGGAGCAGATTCTGGGCTCTGCACGTTGACCACTCTGTGTCTCAGTCTCCCCACGTGTGAAACTGGAATAAGTGTCCGCCTCACAGGGCTCCCGTCAAGGTGATGTAAACTGATTCACATCACATGCCTGAGAACAGAGAGGGGATGAAGCATGACAATTAGTGTTCATTGCCATTGTTGTTGGAGGTCCCTAGGTAGGGCCAGACTGCAGGCAGCCAGAGAGATGGCCCAGGCCTAGGAAGGGTTGAGGACGGGGACAGGTGCAGGGCCAGCATCCCCACCACTGCCTGGCAGCTCCCCAGTAATGCAGATGCTGGGTGGTTTCCTGGAGAGGGCACAATCCTGGGGGAGAGTGTGGACCAAGGAGCCTGTAGTCATTCAAGTTCAGGCCAAGGAACTGTGAGGCCAGGTGGCAGGTGGAATGGGCTGAGCATTTCTTGGGCTGTCTGTGGCACTAATCAGATATAACTGAGCTTCCCAGCAGCCAAAATAAAAAAGGAAAATATGGTCAGTTAAGAGACTCATCTTAGCCGGGCATGGTGGCTCATGCCTGTAATCCCAGCGCTTTGGGAGGCCCAGGAGGGTGGATCACCTGAGGTCAGGAGTTCGAGACCAGCCTGGCCAACATGGTGAATTCCCTTCTTTACAAAGAATACAAAAATTAGCCAGGTGTGGTGCCGGGCACCTGTAATCTCAGCTACTTGGGAGGCTGAGGCAGGAGAATTGCTGGAACCCGGAAGGCAGAGGTTGCAGTAAGCCAAGATAGCACCATTGCACTCCAGCCCTGGCCAACAACAGCAAGACTCCGTCTCAAAAGAAAAAAAAAGAGAAAGAGAGACTCATCTTGGTCGGGCACAGTGGCTCACCCCTGTAATCCCAGCCCTTTGGGAGGCTGAGGTGGGCGGATTATCTGAGGTCAGGAGTTCCAGACCAGCCTGGCCAACATGGTGAAACCCGGTCTCTGCTACAAATACAAAAATTAGGCCGGGCGTGGTGGCTCACGCCTGTAATCCCAGCACTTTGGGAGGCTAAGGCGGACGGATCACGAGTTCAGGAGATCGAGACCATCCTGGCTAACACGGTGAAACCCCGTCTCTACTAAAAATACAAAAAATTAGCCGGGCGTGGTGGCGGGCGCCTGTAGTCCCAGCTACTCGGGAGGCTGAGGCAGGAGAATGGTGTGAACCCGGGAGGCGGAGCTTGCAGTGAGCGGAGATCACGCCACTGCACTCCAGCCTGGGTGACAAAGCGAGACTCCGTCTCAAAAACAAACAAACAAAAATTAGCCGGGCGTGGTGGCACATGCCTGTAATCCCAGCTACCTGTGAAGCTGAGGCAGGAGAATCGCTTGAACCCAGGAGGCGGAGGTTGCAGTGAGCCCAGATTGTGCCACTGCACTCCAGCCTGGATGACAGGGCGAGACTCTGTCTCAAAAAAAAAAAAAAAAAAAAAAAAAAAGGACTCAGGCCGGGCGCAGTGGCTCATGCCTGTAATCCTAGCACTTTGGGAGGTGGACTGCCTGAGCTCAGGAGTTTGAGACCAGCCTGGGCAACAAAGTGAAACCCCGTCTCTACTAAAATACAAAAAAAAAAAAAAAATTAGCCGGGCGTGGCGGCATGTGCCTGTAGTCCCAACTACTCAGGAGGCTGAGGCAGGAGAATCGCTTGAATCCAGGAGGCGGAGCTAGCAGCGAGCCGAGATCATGCCACTGCACTCCAGCCTGGCAACAGAGTGAGACTCCATCACAAAAAAAAAAAACTCAATCATAGGGAAAAAGCATAGAATTCCTCGTGAGGAGCAAAGCCTTTCTAAGACAGAGGCCCCATGATATTATATTATTATATTATTATTAATAGATGAACACGGTTTCCATACTGACTGACTCTGCCCCTCACAGTGAGCTGAGGACATAGCTTCCAGCCTAGACAATCCAAGCAAGTCCTTGTGGTCAGAATCCCATAGTTTGGGCATATATGAAGACTTGAAGGGTCCAGCCTCATCAGAGGCACGAGGGGAGGCTAGAACCACCCAGCCTTCAACCACTCTCTCAATGGCTGACAACCAGACCAAGGAGCTGGCCAGGGTCCTGTAGAAGCCGCACTGGAACTGCCCTTGTGCAGGAACCCCAGAAAGTATGGCTTCGGAGGTCCGGGTGGCCAGGGTTTCAAAGCTGGTTCCCACCATCCATGAAGACACTGGACACATCCATGGAGCCAGCCTGGCCAGACACACGGGCTTCTCCAACGGCCGGGGGTGAGTTGATTTGAAGACCACCGAAAGGAAGCCAGCCCTCAAGCTGGGGGTGGGGGAGACCTCCAAGTATCAGGACTGCAGATCCTGAGATGCTGGTAAGGGCTAGAGCACAGAGAGGCCCCTCCTGGGCAGGAGGTGCAGCCCAGACAGCACAGAGGAGAACTAACCCCAGAGAGCTGCAAGTTCCTAAGAGGGGAGGTGGAAAGGAGAGAGGGTCAACATCCCAGAAGCATCAAGGAGCCGTCAGAGGAGGCTGTGCAGTTGTGCATATGCCCCAGTCCCGGTTGAAGTGTTGGTGGGGTGGGGTCTGGGGTATCAGCATGGACCCCTGGAGCAAGTCACCCATCAAGGAGCCAGCAGTGAGGCCGCTCCCCACCTGATTTCTCCCTGGGATGGACAAGCGCAAGGTTCTGGGGAGGGAGTGCACACAGACGCCCCGGAAAACCGGGCTAGAGACCCACCCTTGACCCTCCCCGGGCCGGCCCAACCAGTGGAGGGACTTTGCATGAGGGAAACTTTTAAATATCTGGTTCATCTGAATGTTTTCAGCCACGAAGATCCCCTAGCACAGTAACTCTCAAAGCATTACCGAGGGAGCTGGTTGAAAACAAAGACTACTGCCCCCTTGTACTCCCCGCCCCCACCAAGGGCTGGGGCCCTGGGGTCTCTGTCCTCTGTGATACCTGTGTGCAGATCAGAAGTACAGGCCACAGGCCAGCCAGGATTGATAAGGAGCAAGGGGTGCCCAGAGGAAGGGAGAGGCTCAAGAAGGGCTGGGAGTTTTTTTCAGAGGTGCAGAGAGTGTCCCAGAGTTGGGAGGGAGAGGGATGTGGTCTGGAGTGTGTATTGAAGCCCCAACAACCTTACCAAGCTGCAGGGAGGGACAGAACCCACTGCAGGACAGGGCCTATAGAGACGATGGGGTGGCACAGAGACATACTGGGCCTGGGAGCTGGTGGGGGGCAGTCAGGCAAGATGGGAGGGAACAGTGCGAGGTGTCTCAACAATCCAGGGGGTCAGAGACCAAACCCCTGACAGAAAATAAACTGGTGGGAAGGAACCATCATCTTTTTTTTTTTTTTTTTTTGAGACAGAGTTTCATTCTTGTTGCCCAGGCTGCAGTGCAGTGGCACGATCTTGGCTCACTGCAACCTCCGCATCCCAGGTTCAAGCGATTCTCTTGTCTCAGCCTCCCAAGTAGCTGGGATAACAGGCATGCGCCACCACACCCGGCTATTATGTTTGTATTTTTAGTAGAGACGAGGTTACATCATATTGGTGAGGTTAGTCTCAAACTCCTGACCTCAGGTGATCCACCCGCCTCAGCCTCCCAAAGTGCTGGGATTACAGGTGTGAGCCACCGTGCCCAGCCCATCATCTCCTTTATACCAACCTCTAGCAGAAAGGTGTCGTTCGTTCAGTTATGAACGAGGCCATGAACCAAATCTGGTCAGCTGGGCCCGTGGCTGACCCAGCACAGATGGGAACTGCCTCGTACCCCGACACTCGCTGCTGCTGGAACTGCAGAGGCTGCTCAGTGGGTCACATCTTGTTCAGCAGATTGGTAAAAAAGCACTTGGGTTTTGATATCATCCTTTAAGAAAATATTTGCGTAACTGTGTGTTGGTAGAACTGGCTTCCTTTATGATCCCATGAATTCTACTTTGTGCACTGTGTAGGAGGAGCCTCAACTAGGACTCCGGGAACTGGGACTCGGCCCTTGCTGAGCCAGAGTGGAGGTCCCACTCTGGGCCCTTTTTCCTCCTCCATGAGATGCCAGGTGGTCTTCTACCTCCGGGGGCCCT
This sequence comes from Pongo abelii, assembly GCF_028885655.2. Lineage (NCBI taxonomy): Eukaryota > Metazoa > Chordata > Mammalia > Primates > Hominidae > Pongo > Pongo abelii. The sequence continues at coordinate 68,524,097 of NC_072006.2, read as the reverse complement.
GGGCATGGCCACACAAGACAGAGCTCGTGAGGAGCCTGACATGTCTCAGTGGGTCCCAGTGGAGGCCCACAGAGGCTGCAGATAGGGGGAGGTCAAGATGCTGTGGCGTCTTAAGGACAATGGCTGGCAGGTTGGGGATCCCTCAGGAAGGGGTGTCAGCCGTGGGCCCAGCCTACGGGGTTGCATTAGGGCACATGGGGACATGTGTGGATGGGGTCGGACAGGTGTGGATGGGGTCACTGGTGGCCTGGTTCATGGCAGGGGCAGGTGATGGAGAGAAAGGAGTGGTGGACGGGACAGGCAGGGAAGGGAGTTAGCAGAAGAGGTCGGGTGCCTCTGACTTGCGGGCCGCAGCCACTCCGCTATGACAGGAGCCCCGAACCCTGACATGCTCCAGTCCTGTGTGGAAGCAGCTACTGCAGGCGGAAAGGTGTAGGCCCATCCTGCTGATCAGGGAACCTGCAATCCTGTGGGATGGTCCCACCCCCCGGGCAGAGGCAGGTGACTGGCCCCAGAGCCTGTGAGGAACAGTGGCCTCTAGGTGGCAGGAGTGAGCCACGGACGGGTGGGCCTCACTTCACCACCACCCCACCCCCAGGCCCCAGGGAGGTCCAGTTGGTTCCCAGCAAGAGCCACAGCTGCCCCCCAGGACTGTGAAGTGGCCGAGGTGAGAAGGTGGCCAGTCCTAGAGAGTGGCCTCGTTTGTGAGGGCTGTGGCGGCGACCAACCCTGAAACTCCCCAGTGCCCCTGGTCCCAGGTCCCTCAGGAGCTCTGGACTTCTGGGACCTTGCTCAGAGCATTCCCGCCCCCCAGCAGACCCCTCCTGGACCTTACCGACCTCGGGACTTCCTCCTCCACAGAGCTTCCCCAGCAAGCTGCTCAGGGCCACCAGACGCTCCTGTGCCCTCAGAATTTGCACCCAGAGGCTGACAACATCAGAACTGTTGATTCTCCTGTGGGGCCTCCCCGCAGGGTGCTGCTCCGGCCCCTACTCCCCCCCTCGGCAGCTGAAGAATTTCCCTCCCCTGTGTGCAGGCGCACGCACACGCACACACACAGGCAGGAGCCTCACACACACGGGGAGCCACCGCAGACTGGTTAGCGAGTGTCTGTCTCTCACACAGCCCGGAGGGCAAGGCCTGGGTCCCACTCAGCCGCGTTAGGGCTACAGTTAATGTTCGGTTTCGGTTAAACCCTGAGAACAGTCGGAAATGCACGTAGCCTGAAGGGTGGCTCACAGCGGAGGCAGTGCCCACGGAGGAGAGAGACATTCACTCACCCACTCCAGGCGCTGGGCCTGTCTCGTCCTGGGAGCCACAGCCACACGACGTGCAGGTGGAGGGGAGAGGCCTCCTGATTAGGGGCTGCCACGGGGTGAGGAGTGCCTCACTCCCCTTCACAGACCCAGCGGCCGCACGACACCAGGCTAGGTCTCTGTGGTCACCTGCGGCCAGCCTCAGCGGGGGCCGAGCCCCAGCAAACAGGAGGGTTCCGTCTCCTCCTCCAGGGTGTCCTCCACACTCGATGTCTTTATGGACAGGGACATATGGATAGGCCTTTAGGAATTCTCTGTGGGCAACAGGGCCCTGTCCTGAGGGCTCTAAGGGGGAGATGTGACCCACCTTGGAGGTGTGAGGGGGCAGCCCTGGCCCCAACAGGCATCTGGGGAGAAACCCCCAGTCTACCCCACAGGGCTGGCCGCACCTTTGGCCCAAAGGCCTGCCCCTCCCCCATCCTGAGTCCAGGAAACGTCGGAAACTCAGGCCATTTATTTTTCTATTTGTGTCCCCTGCCCCCTGCCCGCCCAAAGCCGGCCATGACCCCAGTGGCCGCTATCCATGCTTCCCCTCTGGCTGAGGCTGCACCGCGGTGGGAAGGCTCCTGCTGCCAAACTCACACGGAGCCCCCCTTGCTTCCTGCAACCACAGAGCGGGGGCTGGGGGATCCTGCAGCCCCAGGAGCCCCCACCCCCTGCCACCCCATGGGCAGCCCTCCCACAGCCCAAGCACCTAGGCGCCGTCTCTGCGCCCCTTTCCATCAGACCCTCCAGTCCACCTTGGGGGCTCTGCCGAGCTGTGACCCCAGTGGACCCCACTCAGGCCTCCCTTGGACGCCCACCGGCAGGGCAGCGACGGGGCTTAGGTCCAGCAAGTGCTCCCCTGTCCCATGCACCAGCAGATGAGGGCAGGGGATGGGGACTGGGCCCACTGCTCCTGGCTATGCCACTGCAGCACCCGGCTCTCTGGACCTCAGTCGCCCAGTCTGTAGAATGGGAAGAGCCACCTGCCCAGGGCAGCGTCTCTCGGAAAGTCCCCAGCCCAGCCCATAGCCTTGGCCCAGTCCCAGCTCCCTCACACAGAAGCAACGCTGGGGGAGGCAAGAGGCATCCCCAGAGGCCAGTGGCGGCCCTGGCGGCCTGCTCCAGGCTTGCTCTAACAATGCACTTCCCCCACACAATTCCCAGAAATGCTGCCCTGCCAGCCCGCCAGCCTGGCGGCCACTCCACCCTCCCCCTCCCCAGAGGCCCCAGGCAGCCGTGGGGTCGGGGCTATGGGTGAAGCCTGGAGACCTGACTCACAGGGCAGCAAAACCAGGGTTCCCTGAGGCAGCAGCTCCCAGGGGCCCAGGCCTCCCAGAGAGAGACCAGGGAGACTCCTGGGGCAGCCAGATGGGGGCTGAGAGCGAACCTTGGCCAGGCTCCCCTGCAGAAGCAGAGCCCCCTGCCTTCTCCGCTGGTGGTGAGCCTGTCCCTCCTGCCCCGCACAGCCCCGTCTTCACGTAGCAGCTGAGCTGAGGCAGATCACACTCCACTCAGAACCTCCCAAGGTCCCATCTCACTCAGAAAATGCAAGACCCTCCCAGAGCCAACGCAGCCCTTGTTCCCTCTGAGCCTCACCCCTCCTCTCTGCACCTCCTGCTCTGCTCACACCAGCAGACTTCCCTGCCCCAGGGCCTTGGCACATGCTCCTCCCTCTGTGAAAAGACTCCTTCCATTAACCCCCAAGGGCAAAAGCCATGCGTGGCCCTGACACAGCCCCCTTCCCTACACCTGGCACCCCAAGTTCTGGCTTGTTTGTGGATTTGTTTTTGGTTAGGTTTGTTTTGTTTCGTTTTTGTTTTTTAAAACAGTCTTTCTCTGTCGCCCAGGCTGGAGTGCAGTGGTGCGATCTCGGCTCACTGCAACCTCCACCTCCCAGGCTCAAGCAATTCGTGTGCCTTAGCCTCCCTACTAGCTGGATTACAAGCATGTGCCACCACGCCCAGCTAATTTTTGTTTTTTGTTTTTGTTTTTGTCTGGAAACGGAGTCTCACTCTGTCACCCAGGCTGGGGTGCAGTGGTGCGATCTTGGCTTGCAACCTCCGCCTCCCAGGTTCAAGTGATTCTCATGCCTCAGCCTCCGGGGTAGCTAGGATTACAGACATGCGCCACCACGCCTGGCTAATTTTTGTATTATTGGGTTTTTTTTTAAGTAGAGACAGGGGTTTCACCATATTGGCCAAGATGGTCTCGAACTCCTGACCTCAGGTGATCCGCCCGCCTTAGCCTCCCAAAGTGCTGGGATTACAGGCGTGAGCCACCACACCTGTTTGTGGATTTGTTGATTGTCTGTCTCTTCTCACCAAAATGGAAGCTTCCCACAGGCAGGGACCTGTCTGTTTTGTTCTCTGCCAAATTCCTAACCCCTAAAACAGGGTCTGCTACACAGCAGGTGCTCAATAACAAATGGATAGATAGATGTTGCCTGTCCCTGAGCAAGAAGGGGTGGATGAGCCCCCAGAACACAGGCCTGCCCCCTCCAGCCCATGTGGCAGCCCCAGCTGGCTGTCACCAATGCCAGGACAAGCAACAAAAAGAAACACAGCTTCAGGCATCCGGCCCTGCAGTGCCCCTCCGTGGCTGGGAGACAGATGACCCCTGAGGGTGTTCTCCCTCTCCCCATTTACCAGCCTGGCAGGGGAGAAGGAGGCTGGGCCAGCCCAGGACAGGGCAGTCAGAGTGGACACTGCCCTCCAGGGACCCTGGGGACCAGAATGTGTTAACACATGCCCCACAGTGCAGGGTACACTGAGAGCCCCATTTGAGCCTCTACAGAGCCACAAACGGACCGGGGCTCACATAAGCACAGGACCAGGTCACCCACAGACCCAAGCCCAAGCCACCAAGGTCTGAATAAAGGCAGCCATACAAGCATGGAGGCGGAGACAAGGGTGGGACCAGTGGAACTTGGGCAGGAGCTCCCAGCCAGTGGGGGCCAGGCCGCAGGACAGAATGTCTGGCGCCTGCTCAGCCTAAGCTGGCCCCAGGCTCCCTCCTCCTGCAAGGCCAGCCTTCCTTCCTGAGCTGCAGTTTCCTGGCCCCTCCCTGCTGTTGCCTCAGAAACCCAGAGCAGCCCAGCCCCCCAGCCTGCTTCCCATGGAACCCCCCCCCCCAACACACACAAACAGCACTGGGAAGGCCGCACAGCAGGCAGCAACACCCAGGGACACAAGTGGCCCTGCAGCCGCCCCCAGGGCAGGACACCCCAACGGCCACACAATGGCCCCCACAGAGCTCAAGCAGCTGCTCTGACACCCCGGCTCTTGTCCAGTGCCCCTAAAAGTGGGCACAGCCCTTAATAACACCCTAGGTACATGCCCACCACAGCACAACACCCCAGAATTTGAGAACAGCTTCCATATAACCATGGCCCTGGGAGCATCTACAGAAGCCCCGCTCGCCGCAGGTGACCCGACCCTGACTGTCCACAGCACATCTGCTGCCCGCAGCCCAGCATCACCCTGTGCATTCAGCACTCCCACCCCCACCAGCCCCCTGTGGCCCTCGACCCAGAGAAGCCCCTACCCCTCTCAGTCCTGCTGGCCCTTAGCACCCAGAGTAGAAGAGACCCTGACACCACACGATGACTGACACCTGACACCACACGATGACTGGCACATCACCCCTCAGACTACAAAAGCACCCCACTCGCACCGCACACCCCAGCCTGCAGGCCCCAGCACAGCCCCCTACACCCACACCTTCAGACCCTTCCCCACTCGCACCGCAACCCCAGCTCTGCATGCAACTCTCGGGTCCACGGGACTGTGGCAAATCGTCAGGTGAACCCTAACCCCACACCTGACAGTTGAGAGGCGCTGCCCAGGTGAGCAGGAGCACGTGCACCTCTCATGCCTGCTCATGCCCAGGAAAGCACAGGCACCTCCTGCTGCCCCACCTGCCCTTTCCCAGAGTTGAGGCCGGCAGCTATCGGAAGCCCGGTGACGCTGTGCACACCAGGACTGAGAGCTGGAAGGCACGGAGCCAGGAGAAGCCTCTGTCCCTGGGCAAGGGCCACCTGAACCAGACCTGTCATTGGCCAAGAGGGACATGCACACAACTGTGTCCACCTGGTTCTGAGGCATCAGGCGGCCTCGTCACAGACCCTGACCCCAGCCTCACATTCTCCCTGCCCTGGCCTCTGCCATGTCTCACTAGGCCTGGAGCCACAACCCCAGGACGAGGCCCACTAAATACAGAGCTCCTGAGGAGCCAGACATGTCTCCGTGGGTCCCGAAGGAAGCCTACCGAGGCAGCAGACAGAAGGAGACCAAGATGCTATGGCCTCTTGAGGACAGTGGCTGGGAGGTCGGGGGCTCCCTGTAGGAAGAGGTGTTCAGCTGTGGGCAGAAGGTAGGAGCTGAACTGGAGAGAGCCGAGGTTCGGGAGGCCAGAGAGCCCCCTCCACCTGAAACTGCATCCAACAGGAACCCCCACCTTCACCCTTAAGGAGCAGGAGGGTCCAGGCCCTGCAGGACTCGGTAATTGGTCCCAGCCTCGCTGCTCCTGCAGCCACAGGGGCTGGGCTGGTGCAAGCCTGGGAGGTCTGTGCCCAGGCAGTGCCTGGGAGGTCCCGCCATCCCGGCCCGGAGCCGCGCCAAGCCAAGCCCCCACCCAGAGCCACGGAGGGGGACTACCCAGCATCCTTTGCAGACCTCACTCGGAGGCTGGGGTTCCTGTCCAGGCTGAGGGAGAGGGGCAGGTGGCAGGCAGGAGGGCAGTGTCCACTCAGTGCCCAGGCCAGCCCCACCCTTGTAGAGAAAGCTCGCCCCCAAACTCTGCCTTTCTGACTGGGGCTTGGGGGCTACAGATAGGCTCCCTCCCAAGGGTGGGCCGTAGTCCACCTAGTCCAGGACAGACTGAGGTGGAGTTCCAGAGGCAGAGGAATGCCCCTAGACTCATGAACTGCCTGCCTTCTTTTGGAGAATGCTGGGGCCCAAGCTCAATGGCCAGAGAAGCCTTGGGGACCCTCCAAACTTCACGGAGCAGGACCCCTGGTCCTGGACCTATTATGGGTCCTCATCTCTTCCTGGGAGCATCCAGCTTGCCTGGCTCCCAAGGCCCTGGGCAGCCTCCAGCACTAGAGTCCCCCTCACCCCACACCCAGGCAGACAGACAGACACAGGCCACACACAGACACACATCGGATGCCCCTCCCTCAGCACAGCTGGCCACACCCACACCATCCCCTGTAGAGCCCTGGCAAGTCCCCCTAGCCCTGCAGCTCCAGATCACGCCACCCTGGCTGTGGTCCCTACCCCTACTTTGTCCCATCTGGACACTGGGCCAGGGCTGCCAGCCTCCTCCCTGCCGCGCAGAGGGAAAGGAGCACCTCAGGAGGCTCCTCGCCCAGCCCCGGCTCACAGGACATGACGGCCAGACACCTGAGTCCACAGCCCAGCCAAGAGGGTGGGTCATTGGCTGGCGCCAGGCAAGGCGGCTGCTGGTGGGTGTTGTGGGGGACGTGGAGGCGATGAGGTCATGCCGGACACTGCCTGCCACTATGTTTAGAGCAGCTCCAGTGACTCTGGGCTCTCGGGGGCGGCAGAGGACCAAGCAGGGCCCCCAGGGAACTGCAAATCCTTCCCCACGTGTGAGGGCTGCTGCAGAGGCCCCCGAGGACCTTTTTCCCAGGGCCCAGTGACCAGCCACTGCCCAGGCTGAGCCAGATCCTGGTGACCCCAGACTGCATCCCTAAGGTTGTGAGTAGAGAGAGCTTCTGCCAAGTGGTAGCCCTTTGGGGGTCTTCGCACAGCTCCCCACCCCCCTGCACCCTCCTGCCAGCTGCCCAGGAGGCCCACCCACACTGAGACTTGGCCAAGGGTCCAGCCACCCACACTGAGATTAAAGGAGAACTAGCACCATCCGGCAGAGGCCTGTGAGCCCATCCATCCCTGTGGCCACAACCCTGCCTGCCTCCCCAGAAAAGCCAGAGGCCGCACCTCCTGGTGCCCCACGGGCCCCCCATTAGCCAGCACTGGCTCAGTGTCTGTGAACGAGGTGCTAGGCCTGTGGAGCAAACTGGAGGGATGGGAGATCTGGAGACCAGACTGGGAGACCCAGCCCCGTATGCTGGGACGATGGGCGTCGAGACAGACTGTGATGTGGGGCTTTGGGGAGGGCTGGACACCGACCGCGACAGCCCTCGGTGGGGGTGCCCCTGTGGGGGTGCTGCCTCAGGGCAGGAGCGCCCCTGGGGACAGTTCAGGAACAGCCTCTAAGGGGCACTGCAAGGCCCACGTGGGGCCCACCCCATTCATAACACAGGCTGGATGTGGCCTAGCGAGGCTGGCAGGGACAGAGAACCAAGAGCTTCTGGCCACACAGGCTCAGGGTCACAAGACCTGTGGCCGCTACCCATGGGGCTCCCGGCACAGTGTGTAGTGGGGAGCTGGGGAGCCTCCAGGCTATGAGGAGATGTGCCGCGAGGTGGGGGAGATTCTGACCCTGCCTGGAGGGCTGCTGGGGACATCCAACCCTTCTCCAGTAGAACCATGCCTGGCAGTGGGAGGGGAGGACCTCCAGAGGGAGCCCTCAGCTCTGGAGCCCAGATCCCCTCCTGATGGGGTGGGAAGGGGACAGTGAAAATTCAGGAAGCTGGACGCTCCTCTGGAACCCGCCCCACCCCAGGTCAGAGGGTCCAGGGAGGGGCCAGCGGGAAGGACCCAGGTCGGCCCTGCCTCTTGCTGCAGCGGTGGCCTGGGCTGGGCAGGGGAGCCAGCCAGCCACTGCGGGTCCCAGCCCCTTCCCCAGGGGCCCTGGGGGGGCAGGAAGGACGCTACAGCCTCTGCGTCCCTGCTCCCCCTTCTCTTTGTGGGCTCCGCCCAGGGCCTCTGCTCTCTCCCTCCCTGTGTCAGCTTTGCCTTGTGCCAGAGTTGGTTTGGGAGTGAGGACAGAAACACGACGACCACCGTGTCCCATAAAGGCACTCAAAGTCCCTGGTGCTGACGGTTACACATGGGTGTGGAGTTTCCAGCATGGGCGCCCCTGGGGACTCAGAGCGCCTCCCCAAAGACGGGGCCTTTTCTGAAGGCGCTGCACTCCAGGAAGGACTTACCGGCTGTTGGGAAGGCAGCCTCCCCAGAACTTGGTGTGAAAAAGGGCCCTCTCCTCCCCGTGGAGCCTCCTGGGGGGGTGCGGGGAACGGCAACCAGCGGGACACTGCCGCCCTCCCCCAGTTACTGCCCGGGGGTCCGACTCCGTGGGTGGGTGGCAGCTCGCCTCCGAAAGTCTGGCAGCACCGGCCCTCATCAGCAGCCCTTTCTTTCCCACCCGGGGGTCTCTCCTTCTGAGATGTCGCGGGGGAGGTGGGGGGGCTGTGCGCGGGGGAGGCCTCAGCGGAATCCCGCCCGGCCTGAGAAGAAAGGGAGCCCCCGGGGAGGAGGCGGCCCCGACCCGCCCCGGCCCGCCCGCCCCGCCGCCGATTGGCCCTGACCCGCTATATCTGGGCGCCCGCCCGGCCCGAGGCCACCGCCGTCCCCACTGCCATCCCCGCTCCCGGCCTGGCCCGCCCTTGCGCCCGGCTCCGCAGTGCCCGCCGCCCGCCCGCCCGCCGCGCTCCCGCGCTCCGTTCCGCCCAGGCCGCGCCCAGCTGGAATGCAGAGATCGCCGCCCGGCTACGGCGCACAGGACGACCCGCCCGCCCGCCGCGACTGTGCATGGGCCCCGGGACACGGGGCCGCCGCTGACACGCGCGGCCTCGCCGCCGTCCCCGCCGCCCTCGCCGCGCCCGCCGCGCCCGCCTCGCCGCCCAGCCCGCAGCGCAGTCCGCCGCGCAGCCCCGAGCCGGGGCGCTATGGCCTCAGCCCGGCCGGCCGCGGGGAACGCCAGGCGGCAGACGAGTCGCGCATCCGGCGGCCCATGAACGCCTTCATGGTGTGGGCAAAGGACGAGCGCAAGCGGCTGGCTCAGCAGAACCCGGACCTGCACAACGCGGTGCTCAGCAAGATGCTGGGTGAGCGGCGGGAGGGCGGCAGAGAAGGGGGAGCGGGCGGGGGTCTCGGGCCGGGGTGGGGCGGGCGGGGCGGGGGTCCCGGGCCGGGGTGGGGCGGGCGGGGCGGGGGTCCCGGGCCGCGGCGTACGGGGACTGCGCCAAACCTTCGCGGGGCGTCCCAGGCGCACGGAGGGTTCGGCGCCCACCCGCCCGACGGCGTTCCACTCACTGGCGCCCGCGGCCCGCAGGCAAAGCGTGGAAGGAGCTGAACGCGGCGGAGAAGCGGCCCTTCGTGGAGGAAGCCGAACGGCTGCGCGTGCAGCACTTGCGCGACCACCCCAACTACAAGTACCGGCCGCGCCGCAAGAAGCAGGCGCGCAAGGCCCGGCGGCTGGAGCCCGGCCTCCTGCTCCCGGGATTAGCGCCCCCGCAGCCACCGCCCGAGCCTTTCCCCGCGGCGCCTGGTTCGGCTCGCGCCTTCCGCGAGCTGCCCCCGCTGGGCGCCGAGTTCGACGGCCTGGGGCTGCCCACGCCCGAGCGCTCGCCTCTGGACGGCCTGGAGCCCGGCGAGGCTGCCTTCTTCCCACCGCCCGCGGCGCCCGAGGACTGCGCGCTGCGGGCCTTTCGCGCGCCCTACGCGCCCACCGAGTTGTCCCGGGACCCCGGCGGTTGCTACGGGGCTCCCCTGGCGGAGGCGCTCAGGACCGCGCCCCCCGCGGCGCCGCTCGCTGGCCTGTACTACGGCACCCTGGGCACGCCCGGCCCGTACCCCGGCCCGCTGTCGCCGCCGCCCGAGGCCCCGCCGCTGGAGAGCGCCGAGCCGCTGGGGCCCGCCGCCGATCTGTGGGCCGACGTGGACCTCACCGAGTTCGACCAGTACCTCAACTGCAGCCGGACTCGGCCCGACGCCCCCGGGCTCCCGTACCACGTGGCACTGGCCAAACTGGGCCCGCGCGCCATGTCCTGCCCCGAGGAGAGCAGCCTGATCTCCGCGCTGTCGGACGCCAGCAGCGCGGTCTATTACAGCGCGTGCATCTCCGGCTAGGCCGCCCGCGCCGCCCGGATCCCTGCAGCGCTTCCTCCCGCAGCCCCCGCGACCGATCCGACCGCGTCGCTGCCGCTCTGCTCTCTCATACGCGTGTATGTTTGGCTCCATGTCACAGCCCCCTAGGAGCCAGTGATGCTCGGCCTTGCGCCCGTTCCGCCTCCCAGACCACCCTTCCTGGGCTTCTGGGCCACCTGCCCTCGGGGGGCCCCTGCGAGGGTGCCTGGAGTTCCCACGTGTCCCGGGGCTTTTCCAGGAAGCCCGAGCCCAGGACCTGTTGGCAGAGTTGCCAGGGTTACATTTTTGAAGCACCTGTTCCTTTTCTTGCAGTGTATTTTCTACAACCAGATTGTATTAATATTTTTTACTTTGCCCTTTTAAAAAATATACCTAATACAATATATTTAATTTTTAATTAAACTCTTAAACTTTTCTTCCAAGAAGTTTCAGTGATCAGAAGCGTCACTGTGGCAAAGGCTTTTGCAATGTGAGGAATACAGATGTATGCTTGCTGTAAAGGAGGAGCCTGGAGCTGGGTCCCCGGGCGGAGAGGCTACAGTAAATCCTCGGGCCTTTCCTCTGCACACTGACATCTGTGGGGTTTGCAGGGAGGGAAAAGCAGTTCCCCAATAGCCCTGGACACCCCTTCCCTCCGAATCGCCCCCAGGGAGCCTGACTCCTAGCTTGAACCCCATAGCACTCCTTCGTCCTTCCGTGACACATGCCAGAGAGCGTGGGTAGCAGGTATGGGGTCCCCACTCCCCCCAGCCCTCCACTCTCCCCTCCTGTCCCACCCCCATGTTAAGCCTATCGGAGGTCAGACTATACCAGCAATCCCGTCACACCCCCGGCAGGGTTTCATCGCCCTTGCCTCCGCCTTAAAACTTCCATGCCCAAGGACTGCCCAGTACGGCCCCCTTCCTGCGGGAGGCTGGCAGGTTAGCAGCCCACGTGCAGACACAGATTCCAGGGTCTCCATCAGCTGTTCTAACTCACCCCAGGGAGGACAGCACCATGCTACACCCACAGCGCTCCCCCCACCCGGGTCCAGCTCTGCCCAGAGACAGGGCCAATGGCCAAGGCAGGAGAGCCCAGGCTTCACATTCCAAGACCCCCAACTCTGGAGCCGTTATCTCACTAGCCCCCAGGAGGACTGGACACCCTCTTTCTTTTTCTTTGTTTCTTTTTTTTTGAGACGGAGTCTCGCTCTGTCACCCAGGCTGGAGTGCAGCGGAGCAATCTCGGCTCACTGCAAGCTCCGCCTCCCAGGTTCACGCCATTCTGCTCAGCCTCCTGAGTAGCTAGGACTACAGGCGCCCACCACCATGCGTGGCTAATTTGTATTTTTAGTAGAGACGGGGTTTCACCGTGTTAGCCAGGATGGTCTCGATCTCCTGACCGCCCGCCTTGGCCTCCCAAAGTGCTAGGATTACAGGCATGAGCCCAGCGCCAGGCCTGGACACCGTCTTTCCATGCTGACCTCTTGGTCCTCTTCACCTCGAAGCCACGTGTTCAGGGAAGGTTGGAGTAATCACCCCCAGAAGTGAACACCCAGACACAGACACACTCCCTAGGGCCTGGCAGGTATAAGCCAAGAGGAGGGGCATGCACCTCCCTCCTGGGGGAAGGGCGTATCCTGCCCCAGCACCCCCTCTGCATAGGTGGGGAGTCGGTGGGGAGAGCTGAACCTTGACCGCCCTGGTGTGGAAACTCACTCACGGCTCAGCCTCCCAGGTATGGGGGAGCACATGCCTCTGAGAGTGTGTCTGTGGTTCTGCATGTGTGTGAATGAGACTCCCAGTGTGGCCCTTCATGCAGGTGACAGTGTGTGTGGCACATGGATGTGCAGCAAGCCTGGGGCAGGATGGACGTGTGCCTGCTGCCTGAGTGTGTGTGTGTGGAGAGGTGGGATGGGGCTATTTTACAGGTACCCTCCCCTTGAGCAAGGCGTGTCACCTCTGTGTTAATCAGCACGAGTGCCACCCCTCAGATGGGCCCCCAGTAGGGGCTGCACCTGGTGCCCCTTCCCCACCCCATCGGCAGCAGAGCACACAGAACTCAAAGACAAAGGGACAGAGAGAGACACACAGAGGGGACAGAAACAGACACACTGAAGAGGGCAGGAGACAGGCTCGGAGGTAGACGGAGATGCACCAGGCAGGCAGACACAGCCCACAGGACACCGAGGTCATCGCCCATGTCTTCCAAGCAGTCTGCCAGCACACAGCAGGGAGGCAGAGACGGTGAGACCCAAAGGGACACAAGCCACATCTGTCTTTCGGTGGGAGGGGGAGAGGGGGTCTCTGAGGCACCAACGTGGACTCTTCCTGGGATCATACCATGAGATAAATGCTCACACCGGCAAGAGTGCAAGCCACACCGAGCTCTCATGGCCACCAACTCCTGCTCTGGCCCACCCCCTGGAGCCCTGGGGTCAGCAGGCCCAAGATGCACCCCCTTCCATGAGGACCTCAGCCAGAGGGTGACCCAGGCATGAGACCACCTGCCCCTCCCCCAACCCCCAACCAGGGCAGGAGAGACAACAGATCCAGCCTGTCCTGCTGCCTAAATTCATGTGAACAGCCCCTGCCCCCGGCCTCCAGTGCCTCCCTGTTTGGGCTGGGCATCTCCCCAGCCACGCCTTCCCCAGCAACTCCCACAGACACAAACAGACAGCCTGGTGGAGGCCACAGTGGCAGTCTCACGGCCAGCACGCATCCCCTATTCTGGACTCCTCACCCCCATTGCACCCCCCTCTAGGCCAATGGGGTGGAGAGCTTGGAAGATACCTTGGGTGGCAACACAGCCTCATGGTCTGTGTTAGGACGGGACACAGTGGGTACCTGTGAGAAGTCCCTCCCCCAAGTGCCAGGGTGGGGGGCTAGTGAGGGGCCCGAGCTGAAGCAAGTCCCAGCCCAGAGGCTGGAAATGCCCAGGAGAAGGATCAGAAGGGGACATGAAAGAGGGGCTTCCACTGAGGGCACCTGGTTCCAATAGCGGCTCCTCGGCAGCGGTGGGTGGGGTCTCCTTACGGAGCCTCTTCCAGGGCCCAGCCCAGGGATCTCCCCTCTACCCGCCAAAGGCTGAACAGCCCTCCTAGGCAGGACCACCGCCCCAGGGCCTGGGTGCTCCAGCCCTGGCACCAGCTGCACACCCCTCCCGCTCCTGGCCCTGTCTGCCTTCTTCCCTGAGGCTCCAAGGGAAGTCTCCACCCTCCTCCTGCTGAGTCAGGCCTTAGCTCCTGGCGAGAAGTTCTAGCAGCCCTGCCTGGCACTGGCCGCGGCTCCCCTCCCGTCTCCCATGCCCAGGACCCAGCTTGTCCCTAGAGTGAGCTGAGTGAGGTGTTGAACTCTCCCCAGCAGGCAGCCCAGGGGCAGAGTCAGAGAAAATGGGGGCTAAGAGCGGCTATGGTGCACCTCTCTCCCAGCAGATACAGTCAACACTTTACACACCCTTAGGAACACCAGCACAGACACACACACACACACCCAGCCACACACCAGACGAAGAGCACACTTGACCCCAGCAAGGTCCTGCTGGGGCAGGCAAGGAGGGCACATGTGAAGACCTGAGCCCCCCACCACTCCGCCCCCACCTCTCAGCAGGAAAAGCACCCCAGAAAACCTTCTACAAAACCTACATGAAATTTAAGTATATTAAGTATACAACAGAATGGTTTTGTTGTAGTCACAAGGCTGGAAACCATCTCCACTGTCTTATTTTAGAGCATTCCGTCTGTTGCGGTCAAATGCTCTACCTCGGAGCTATGCTCCTTGTTGGTTTGCTGTAGAGACTCCTGTGTTTCTCAGGCTGGTCTTGAACACTTGGCCTCCCAAAGTGCTGGAGTTATAGACATGAGCTACTACACCTGGCCTTTATTTATTTATTTATTTTTTAGAGACGGGGTCTTGCTATGTTGCCCAGGCTGCTGGAGTGCAGGGGCTATTCACAGAAACGATCTCAGCACCTGCAGCCTCGAAAAGTGATCCTCCCTGCCTCGCTGGAACTGCAGGCATGCACCCCCACACCCATCTTTAATTTTAGAGCTTTTCATTACCCTCAAGAGAAACCCATTACTCCCTATTCTTTCCTGCTCCCTGCCCCTGATAAACACTAAACTGCTTTTGGTCTCTGGATTTGCAGTGTCTGGCCTGGACATTTCTTGTAAGTGGGATAATATACTATACGTGGCCTTTCGTGTCTGGCTTGGTTCACTCTGCACATTTTCGAGGTTCGCCCATGCTGTGGCCTGTCAGCGTTCCATTCCGTTTGTGGCTGAGTAACATCCCCTCCTTGTATGACTGTACCACATTTTATTTATTCAGCAACTGATGGACACTGATGGTTTTTACTTTTCGGCTATCATGAATAATGATAATGTTATTGATAATGATAATGAATAATGAATAATGTTGCTATGAACATTTGTGTACAATGTTTTGTGTAGATGTGTTTTTATTAAAATTACAAAAATGCGTATCTCTAATAACAAAGTCTGAACAATATGCTAAGTACCTGGAACCCATGCTAGAACAGCTGCCCTAGAAAGGGGGGTCCAGAGCTGCAAACCTCCAGTCCCAAACAGGCCCCCTCAAAACTAAGGCCCTACAGGGACTGGCTCAACCCTCCATCCAGCCCACCCACCACTTCTGCCCCAGGCCAGGTAGGGAGCCCGAGGAGCCAGCTCCAGGCGTGCAGAAGGAGCAGGGTCTCACCTAGGTTCATTTTTTTTTTTTTTTTTGAGACGGAGTCTCGCTCTGTCGCCCAAGCTGGAGTGCAGTGGTGCAATCCCGGCTCACTGCAAGCTCCGCCTCCCGGGTTCAAGTGATTCTCCTGCCTCAGCCTCCCGAGGAGCTAGGACCACAGGCGCGCACCACCACGCCCGGCTAATGTTTGTATTAAGTAGAGACGGGGTTTCACCATGTTGGCCAGGCTGGTCTCGAACTCCTGATCTCAAGTGATCCACCCGCCTCGGCCTCCCACAGTGCTGGGATGACAGGCGTGAGCCACCGCTGGCGGCCAGGTTCATTCTTACTGAGACTCCTCTGGCCTGCTCCCGCTCCCGCTCCCGCAACTCCTGCTCCCGCTCCCGCTCCCGCAACTCCTGCTCCCGCTCCCGCTCCCGCAACTCCTGTTCCCCGGGACCCCACCCCGTCCTCCCCGACCCTGCTCCCTCTCCCACGACCCCCGCCCCGTCTACTGTGACCCCGCCCCGTCTCCCACGACCCGTTCCATCCCCCACGACCCCCGTCCCGTCTCCCACGACCCGTCCCAACCCCCGCGACCCCACCCCGTCCCCCGCGACCCCGCCCGCCAGCGCGAGAAAACAGGAAGCGGCGGCGCTGGAAATGCAGGAAGCGGCGGCGGGCGCGGCGCTTATCTCGGGCCGCAGCCCGGACCCCTGGCCTCAAGCCGGGCAGGGGGCGCCCGGGGCGGCCCAAGGACAGGGCCTGCTCACCTGGTGGGGAGCCCTGGCCGCCTCTTCCCCTGCCCGCAGCTGTCAAAATCGGGCCGGGCCAGGCGGGGAGGCTGCGAGGAAGCCCGTGTCGGGACTTCCCGACGGGAGCGAGGCCGGAGGGCGACCCGGGAACCCGCGTCCAGCCCCAGGGCTGCCCCCCTCCCCGGCGCACGCGGCTCTGCCCTGCCCCCAGAGGCCTGACCTCCTCATTTCCCCCAAAACAAGGACTCACTTCCCCCAGCAGGTGCGACCTCCCGCTGGCTCTTCCGGATTGTAATGCCGAGGGGGAAGAGCCGGGAGGGAGCGATGGTTGTTTCTGTGTTTACGAAGCTGCGTCTTTTCCTGGGGAGGGGGCAGGATGGGGGCTGTCGCTGGGCCTCCCCTAGGGTCCTGAAGGCACTGGCAGAGACAATGGGCCCCAGCACCTGACATCCCCCCACCAGTGAGTATGTGTTTCCTGGAGTTGGGGGGACTTGTTTCCGAGTCAGCCACAGCTGGAGCAGGGGGGCCTCCCTGCACACCTGCAGGGCTCAGAGCCCACACAAGCCCGGGCACCTCCCAGGTCTGGGCGCAGCTGTTTCCTCTGAGGACCACTCACACTGCCTCCCAAGCCATCTCCAGCCACGGTGTGGTGGTCTGTCCTGTCCGCTCACAGGACCTGGGTATGGCAGGTACTCAGACAACATCCATCTGTCCCACCACCTCCCTCTGGTCAGCTTCAGCAAAATTCCCAGGCTGGGGTGGGGGCCGGTGGCGGTGGTGCGGGAAGGTGCTTTGGGAGACCATGAGAGGCTGCACCCCCCACCGCTGAAGAGGTGGAGGTGGGGTGGGGAGAGAGAGGAGCTTGGGGGCAGGGGTGGGGAACACACAGGAGGCAAAGTCAGGATTAACTTTTGGTTTTGCAAATCCAGAGACTAGTTAGCCAATTGCCCGAGTTCCAGATGTTCTTTCAAAGGCTCCCAGTCTGGGGAGGCCTCGGGACCCAGGCCCCCTTCAAAGCCTGCCCGGCCCCCTCCTCCCAGTGCGGCACATGGAGGGGCCTGGCTCCTGGGCTGTGGGAAGTTGCACAACCCCAGCCAGTGCCCTGCAGGCCCCATCTGTTACCCTGGCACAGCCCCCACCTCCCTGGAGCAGCCAAGCCCTGAGAAGGCATGAGGGTGGGACGGGACAGTACTGTGTGCAGCCCCAACCCAGAAACAGTATTTTACAAAGAACCAGGCTCAGGCCACCTGCCCTGGGCCTCTGCAGGGAAGGCACCACCAGTTGGTCTATGGACATACAGGGCCAGTCCATGGGATCTGCCCTCAGTTGTTCCGTGGCCAGTGACTCTGTCCCTATCAGCCGTGGGGCCAGTGAGTCTCTTTCCATCTCTGGGTTGGTTCTGGTCAGTTCCAGCTAACAAACATTTATTGAGCAGCTCATGTGCTAGCCTGGGCCAGGTGCTGGTGTATCACGCTGAGGGACACATGCCTCTATCCTCATGGAGCTACAGAGGAGCTACGGTCCCAGTGCTGAGCCCAAAGAGGACCTGAGCCTCTCAGGTCTGAGCAGGCACCTGCAGCTTCTCTCCTAGTCTCTGTAGCTCTCGGTAGCTCTGGGCCTCTTCGTGTAGCTCCACACGTGCCCCTAGACCTAGTCTGGTTGGGCTGTCCCCACCCTGGACAAGTGAACTTTGTCCCGGAAGCCCAAAGCCCACCTTGCTCCCATCTCTTCGTGTAGCTCCACACGTGCCCCTAGACCTAGTCTGGTTGGGCTGTCCCCACCCTAGACAAGTGAACTTTGTCCCAGAAGCCCAAAGCCCACCTTGCTCCCATTCTGCATGAGGGAGAGGAGCCATGGGCCAGGATGCAGGACTTCTCACCCATCCATGTGGTCGTGGTCCAGGACTAGGCACAGACATGTGTCCCCAAAATCCTGAGGCCTCTGTTCCTCCTCCTGCCCCCAAGGGGCTGTGGTTTGTTTGAACCTTTCTCAGTCAGGGTAGAGGGAGCTGTTTCTGTTGCCCACCCACATCCCCAGCCTCTGACTGCTCTGAACAGCAGAACGGGAGCACTGTGGGTGGGCAGGAGCCAAGGGGCAGCCCAGGCCATGCATGGACAGGAGAGGAGTGCCCTCCCCATGGCCCAGGGCTTAGGGCAGGTCCAAGCGCAAGAAGTCAGCTGCCCCTGGGGCAATGTGACAGTGGAAGCCTTCATGGAGGGCCTGTCCCCATCCTGTCCCTGAGCCCAGCCCAGAACCCTGGACTCTTTCTCCAGGCCCCAACTCAGCTGCCTCCCAGTCATGCTCTGCTGTCCATACCTTATGCTCCACACCCCAGCACGCCCAGCTGAGCCCAGCCACGTCCACAGTTCCCCAGCTCCCTCAGGGCCCTCAAACAGACCCACTCCCCCTTTAGTGCTTCCCATGTTAAGGCTCCCCACAGACCCACCCAGGTACTCCAGCCAGGACCCTGGGCAGCCTGGACCTCTCTCCACCCCTTCATCCTCACCAGCCCTCCACACAAGCCATGGGGATCTTTCTAGATTCCAACTCTAACATCCCTCTTCCACCAAAGACCTTTGACCTTCCGCTGCCTCGGGATAAGTCCCAGCGCCTCCCTCAAGTGCTTTGGCTCCAGCTGGGGCTCCTGCACCCTGCATCTCCCCCTCATCCTTCCCACACTTGCCCCCACTGGCCCCCACAGAGCAGGCAATGCAGAACTAGGGCTGGGAACGCTTGCTAGGTGTTTGTGCTCAGAGCATGGCCAGGGACTCTGTCAGAAGTGCTTACTCTGCAGGGGAGTCCAAGGCTCTGAAGTCCAGGAAGCTTGGCCCCAAGCCTCCAGGTAGGGGACGTGTGGCAGATCCCATGCCCTGGGCCTGGGTCTGAGGCCAGCTCTTACACTGCTGGCTGTGATTTGGGGCAAGTCTCACAGCCTCTTCGTGCTTCAGTTTCCCCATCTATAAAACAGAGACAGTAGCTCCCGTTGCACAGACTAAATACATTAACACAGAGTGTGGGGCTGTCAGGGTCAGCTTGGGAGCTTCTTTCTTCTGCTGCTGCCCCTGATCCCACAGAATGCCAGAGGCACAGCCTGCTCGCTGCCTTTCCAGGAAGGGGAGGGTAACAGGTGTCAGGTACTTTACCTCCCCTGCTCCTCCATGGGCCGAGATTGGGGGGGGGCGGTGACAGACTCCCAGACCTGCGCATCAGATGGGGGAACCAGGGGACAGTCCCCCAGCAAATGGAGGGTTCCAGGGGCCAGAAAGCAGGCCCCAGCCTGGCCAGTCCTGCAGAGGGGGCTGGGCAGTCTCTGAGCCCAGGCCGTGGCCACCCCTCCGGAGGCAGCAGGAAATAGCCTGGCCAAGCTCACAGCCAAGGCCCGCAGCTCCCGCTTCCCTTCGGGCCCGTTTCCTTTATCCGGTTGTTTTGCTCCGAATTCACCAAGTCCAGCCTTCCCCTCCCCTCAATTTCCACCCCCGGCCCCGGTCCAAAGTGGAGCAGGACGGATACGTGACGTTTTAGGGGCCCCAGGAGTCCCCCGCTCTGCCCTCCGCCCAGCCGGGAGCCGCTGACAGAGCCGGAGCGCGCCCAGCGTCCCGCGCCCGCCCTCTGCTGCCCGAGGCTGGGAGCGGCGGCTCCGCCCCGTCCAGGTGCCACAGGAAGTGCGGGTCTCCGCATTCCCCCTCCACCGCCCCCCGCCACCGAAGCGCAGATCCAGGGGCGGTCCTAGGCCCACAGAGAGGCAGGCGAAGGGAGTGCCGGACCCGCAGCGCCAGCTCCGTTTATTGAGGCCTTCGGCGCGTGGAGGGCGGGCCTCCTCCGAGACCCAGCGGCGGCCAGGCGCGCTCCCTTCTCCAAGTCCTGGGCCCTCCGGGGAGCGCGGGCTGCGTCGAGCGAGGGGCCGAGGTCACCAACATGTCGACAAAACGAGGCGCGTCTCCAGGCTCTGCCGAAGGCCCCGCTGGTTCTCCTCCCCGCGCAGGGGGCTGGAGGCAGGGCCAAGACGGGCCGCGCTAGGAGCCCCTGGAGGCCGGGGCGCGCAGCGCGAAGAGCTTCTCCCAGCAGGTGGCGACGGCGTCCAGGGCGCGCAGCAGGAGCTGCCTTCGACCGCCGCGACGCCGGGCAGGGCGCATCTTGGGCCGCCGGCTCCGCTGTCGGGGACAGGGCGGTCAGCGAATGCGCACGGCCCCCGCGCCCGGCCCGGCCTGGCCCCGGAAGGGAGGCGCGGCCCAGCCCGACCTCAGCCTAGGGCCGTGGAGCCCCGGGACGCGCGGCGGCCCTGTGGGGGTTAAGGGAGGTCTGGACCCGGGTGCACTCAGGGACGCACACCTGGCGCAGCGTCCTGCAGTGGCGCCGCATCACCGCCTCCGTGCGCACAGCCACGGTCCAAGCAGCTCTCTCCAGGGCCCCGCGGCGGTCCCCGGCCACCGCCCCGCGCAGGGTCCGACCCAGGGACGAGATGGAAAGGAGGATACTGTGCTCCTGGGGAGGGAAGGGAGGAAGGCGGGGTGGGGGTGGGGGGAAACTGAGAGAGGAGCAGGCCGGCGAGCTTGGGTAGGGGCGCCTCCTCCATACCTTCTGGGCGCCACAGGAGGCCCGAGGCCGTCCCCGCCGTCCCGAGCTCCCGGGTCTAGTCAGGTTTTTCTGTATGAAATGAAAGTGTCTGGAGCCTGGCCTGGTCTTTTCGGCCCCCGCCCCGCCCCACTTCACGGCGGCCTGCAGATCCTCGAAGATGATGGCGCGATAGTGGCGGAGCACGTCGGGGACGCTGCAGGCCGGGGAATAGGCGCGGCTTGGCGCGGTCCCCAGCAGCGCCAGCAGGAGCGCCCAGAGTGCAGGCTTGGGGGGTACCTGGAGGAGACAGCAGGTTGGGGTTAGGCCTGGGGGATGTTCCCAGCACAGGGAGCAGCCAGCCCACCTGCACTTTGTTTCTGTAGAAGCCCCACCCCTTGCCCCACCCCATGGGATCTCTGAGCGAATTAAATGGATATGTCACCAATCAAGAAAGGCTGTAGGCACAGGCCTGGCGGGATAAATCAGGAGAGACAACAGATAGGTCTGCAAACCAGACAGCTCTATGCTCCCTGCAAAGATGTGAAAGGGGTGAGTGATGTGGACTGGGAGGCGATGTCACTGAGTCCCGAAGAACCCAGCAGGAGACAGAGGGGGCAGGCCCAGAGGCAGGAGAGCCTGGCTCTGTGGTCCACGTGGGAGTGGGGCCAGCAAGGGGTGGAGCACCCTCAGGACCGCACAGAGCAGGGCCCCCCTGGCCCCGCACAGCTCGAGTGGGGCTGGTCTGCAGGCTCTTGGGGGTACAGTAGGAAGTTGTCCCAGTACAGCCTGTCTCACTCATGGCCATGCCCATTCAACTCCACACCTCCCACACTCCCTCTGGATTAGCTCACAGAGACCTGGGAACTGGGGACTCTTTGTACCCCCAACCCAACTGGGGCAGGGGCTCAGAGCTCCAAGCCACACCCTATTGGAAGGGGAAAGCTGGGGGGACACCCAGAAGCTACAGAGGAGGAAGGAGCCACCACAGCCAGCCCCAACCAACAGTTGCAAAAGGCCCCTCTGCCTGTACCAGCCGCCCCACGCCATCCCTCCAGGCAGCCTGTGCCACAGGCCTCCCCCGACCCAAAGTGGAGGGCCTGCTCCTGCAGGGATAAAGCCCAAACATCAAGGAGACAGCTGACGGCCCCCAGGTTCCCAGCCACCCAAAAGGGGCCAGCCCCAAACCTTCCCCTGGGCCCCCAGGATGGAGTCAGACAGCAGATCTAGGGCTGGAAATTAATCATGCGAACCCGACCAAGATAAGAGGACTCGACTCGGCTTCCCAGCCCTGGCAGGGGAGCCTGACCAAGCAGCACCCCAACCCTTGCATAGAGCTGGGGGCCTGGCGGGGGGTGGCAGCTCCTGCTCAGAGCACGAAGCAGCAATGGCTGGAAGAGCAGATGGCTTGCTATGGCCCCTTCCTGAAGCCTGACCCCCCAACCACACACGCCACAGCCAACTTGGTGGGCTCAGAATTGCCACGTCATCCCCTCTGCCTGCTCTGGGTCAGAGGTCATAGCGAGAACCAGAGCCTGACTGCTGAGCAGGCCAGCTGGAGCTGCAAGGATGTCCAGCACCTGCTGTGTCCCACCCAGGTGGGGCAGACTGGCTGCCCTGGGAGTCCCACCTGGCCTGTTAGTACTACTTCCGGGCTCAAGCCTCAGCCCAGCTTAGAACTGGGTGGCCCGGCACCCAGAAGCCCCCCTCGCCCAACTACCAGAAGCCAGGGCACATGCACCCACTGCCACCCACAGTGACACAGTGACCAGAGCCAACCGGAGATTTCCTGGTGGGGCTCAGGGGAACAAGCAGTGTCTCCTGAGCTGTGTGTGCCCCCAGCCCCTCCACCCAAGTGAGCCCCCTCCCTAGAGGAGGCCCACAGCTGCTCACCATGGGCCTTTCAGGGTCTTGCCCTCCCTCACTCCCGCCAGCAGGCCATGCACATGATCCTGGGGTCCTCGGACGGGGTGTGCACTGCCGCACCAGGTCCAACACCAGCCAACCGCTTCCCTGGACAGGCTGCCTGGAGGACTGCAGAGGGGCAGGCCAGGCGGAGTCTTTTGAAGTTGGCTCCTCCAAGCTGAGGGAGGGAGCAAGAGAGGGAAGGAGAGGCCACGCAATCCCAGCCCTGCCCCCTCCCTCTCTCCACTCCCTATCACTTCAATTAACCTGGCCCTGGAGCTGAGCAGCCACCTCTCCCAGGGCATCCAGGGCTACTGTGGGTCTCGGATTAACTTGTCAGTCCCAGAGATACTGTTCTGTCCAGGAGGGGTGAGGCGCCGCGTGGGCTGGGGCGGTGCAGGGCCCAGCTGGTGGGGGAGGCAGGCAGGTGAGAGTGGGGCCGACTCTGTGGCCAGCAAGTGCTGCCTCTCCCAGGGATCTGGCTGATGGGCAGAGCTGGTGGGAGGCCCTCATCCCCTCCCCAGCTGCCGGACCTGCAGCCTGACATCCAGGGGTCCCTGCCCCAGCAGGTCCCAAGACATGGGGCTTCCCGGGCCCCCGCTGCTGGCCCGGCCTCACTCCTCCTGGGCTGAGGGGTCTCTGGCTGGGGAGGTCAAGTCTGAGGCTGTTACTCTGCTGCCTGCCGTAAAGATACCCGGGAGCAGGGTGGGCTCCCCCGATCCTTGGCTGCTGTCGCTTCTGCTGTGGTCTGGGGCAGGCACTCTGGTTAGCAGCCTGACAGGCAGTGGTGAAGAGACACCTCAGAACAAGAGCAACCTCTGAGGCACAACTCATCTTTGCAGGCTGAAAAAATTTCAGTTGAAGACAAGTTAAGGTAGTTTCCCAGGGGGAAAAGTCAGTGACTCACACAATAGTCAAGAACAGACCACACAGGTGACAGGAGTCCTCTAGACTGTAACACTGCATCTTTATGTTTTTGCCTTTTCTGTGTTTGGATGTGATTAAATGCTGTGACAGACTGTGCAGGTCTGCAGCCCAGGAGCCCCAGGCTCTGGCACCCGGGCACACAGCCTGGGGTTGCAGGAGGCCGTGCCTGCCAGCCTTGTGTAAATGCACTCTTTAAATGTTTGCAAGACGACATCACCTAACAAGGTTTTTCTCAGAACGTATCCCCACCGTTAAGTGGCGCACAACTGTGGTTTGGCCAACTCAAAGCATTTGAGAAAACCCCACACAGGCAAGAAAGAGGAGACACTCACACATGGACAATGTAAGCGCTCTGGAACTTTCCAAGGGCCCTGCAGGAAGTATCCCCTGAACATGGCCTGACACATTCTTTTCTGTGTGACCCTTCAGTGCCAACCCAGCACTGGCCATGTTCAGCTCCGAGGTCAGAGAAGTGCTTCCTTCCTAGGCCTCGGTTTCCACCTCTGTACAGGGCCGGGCTGACTTTACAAACTTCCTAGGCCTCGGTTTCCACCTCTGTACAGGGCCGGGCTGACTTTACAAACTTCCTAGGCCTCGGTTTCCACATCTGCACAGGGCCGGGCTGACTTACAAACTTCCTAGGCCTCGGTTTCCACATCTGCACAGGGCCGGGCTGACTTACAAACTTCCTAGGCCTCGGTTTCCACATCTGCACAGGGCCGGGCTGACTTTACAAACTTCCTAGGCCTCGGTTTCCACCTCTGTACAGGGCCGGGCTGGCTTCACAAACTCCAAAAAGCTGCAGGACTCTCTTCATCTTCAGAATAAATGTTGAAAGCTCCCCCATGCTTCCATCTCTCCACGAGAGATCAAAGGAAACTCCTCCACAAGTTCCAGTGAAAACACTCATGAAGCTCCTGCAGCTGCTCCTCAGGACGGGGCGAGAGGAAGGACTTCCACATTCCAACGATTTGAGCTGGACCCCAGGTTGCCTGCCCAGCAGAGACCAACCCGTAGTTCCTGCGGCTGACCCCACACAGGGGTGGCAGGTCTCTTGCCCGGGATTGACCATGTCCTCAAGGTCCCCAGAACCACAGGGAAGGGGGACCCACACCCACAATCTGGTCTACCAGGACCGCCCCACGTGCAGACAGGGATCTCCCACCCCAGCCGTTCTCACTCGTCAGAAACAGGGCAGGCAGACCACAAGGACTAGCACAGGCCCCCATGTGCAGGTGGGCAGAGCTGTGGGTCAGTGACTGACCACCACCACAGGCCCTGCCATTGGTACCACAAGACAGCCTGGGACTCTCCAGGGTTCCCCTCTCACAAGGAACATCCAGGGACAGCTGCTCTCCAGCAGCCTTCTCAGCCCATGTGACAGCGCCCTCCTCCTCCCTGGCAGGCCTCAACGACTGTCCACCCACACCCTCTGGGCCAGCCATGACCTCCAGCCAGATGTCTCTAGCCCCAGCCTACACAAGAACCAGCTGGCTCCCAACTGAATGCACACACATGATCCCAGGCCTGAGGACGTCCTTTAGCCTTACACAGCTAAGGCTGAAAAAAAGCCAAGTCTCAGGTGATCAGCGTTCAACCTAGAGATGAGAACCATCAGTGTTCAACCTAGAGATGAGAACCATTACAAGGGCTTTAGGGTTAAACTGCGAATGATAAATTAGCAAAGATAAACTCACGGCCGGGTGCGGTGGCTCACGCCTGTAATCCCAGCACTTTGGGAAGCTGAGGCAGACGGATCACCTGAGGTCAGGAGTTTGGCAGCGGGCGCCTGTAGTCCCAGCTACTCGGGAGGCTGAGACAGGAGAATTGCTTGAACCCAGGAGGCAGAGGTTGCAGTGAGCCGAGATCGTGCCACTGCACTCCAGCCTGGGTGACAGAGCGAGACTCTGTCTCAAAAATAAATAAATAAATAAACTCACCTCCAAAAGAAAGAACACCTCTTACTGGTGACACTGTCACTCAGCACATGCCTGAGGGGCTCGGCAGGCTGTGTGGAGAGGCCCTGCGCAGAGCTGAGTTCTCCTGTTTGCACTCAGACCCCAGGGAGGCCCCAGCTGTCCCCTGACCAAGACCCTTGCAGGCAGCTGCCAGACTCCTGCATGCAGCTCGGTCCCCACTGTCTCCAGCTGTCCTCACACAAGGCTTTCGGCCAGAACATCTGCACCCCCACCACCTTCTCCACAGTCTTGGGGAACCCGGGCACCTCCACAGTGCCTCCTCTGTGAGACACCGGCTGTCTGCAAGAGGCTTCTGTCCAAGCAAGGGCGATCACAGCCACCCCAGGACAGCGTGGGACAGGCCAGGACAGGCCAGACTGGGGCAGCAGAAGCAGGAGCCAGGGAAGGGCCCCAGAGAAAACCAGCAGGCTACCTGTTCTGACACGAGACATAAAAACTTTTAATGAAGGAGGACACAGCTCAGAGCCCTTCCACGTGCGGCCCAACCCTGCCCCACGGAGACCGGCCACGGCGACCGGTCAATCAGAAGGTGTTCTTGATGCGGCCGGCCACCAGCCTAAGGATGTCCCCGATCTTCTTCTGCCAGTTGGCGATGTCCTTGGACACGGCACACCACAGCTCCCCATGCCGAGGCTCTGCACTCTCACATCGCTTCCTCACCTCCTCCTGCTGCTCCTGGGGGGACCACAGGGCACGTCAGGCAGGGGTCCTCCCACGCTACTCCCCGGACCTCCCCTGCTTCTCGCCTGCCCCCTGCAGACCTGGCTCTGGCAGCACCAACCCCAACTGGCGGGCGAGAGGGCACAGGCCCTGCACCGGAAGGCAAGGCTCTTTCCGGTGTGTTCCTCAAAGGAGTCCCACCTCCTGAGGAGCATGGACCCCACCAGCCTCAGCACACAGATGAGGAACTGAGCCAGGCTCCCCATGTCTGTGCCTCACACAAGTGCTCACGTCTGCCTTCTCCAAACAAGGAGTTAGGGTTCACGTGGGCTGGCAACACTTTCCAGGGAGGACCAGGACAGCCTGACTGCCTCCAGCACAGCTCTGATAACGCTTGGCTCTAGGGGCGCGGGTGGGAGCCGAGGGACTGCTGTCCAGGCTCTCCTAGAAAGCCACACCCAGGCTCCAGGCCCAAGAAAAAGGCCAACTCCATTCCCACTCCTAAAGTGAGCCCAGGCCCCAGCCAGCAAATAACTCATTAAAATACGCCAGCAGACAGGCTACTCTAATGGACAGGGCGCCTAAATTCCAGGATGTGGAGCTGTGAGGCTATAACCAGAAAACGGATGTGGAGGCAGAGACTGCCTTGTGGGGAGGTGTCGAGGATTCTGTACCCCACACACCCGGTCCATCCTCCCGACCCCAGGCAGAGTCACGCGGGCCGTGGCCACCTCCTAGAGCCCCCAGGGCTGGCGGAACTCCCCACCACAGTCCCAGAAGGCACTGAGCGGCAGTCTGTCGAGGGGCCTCACCTCAGTGCCATGCTGCAGCTCAAACTTATAGAAGAAGGCCCAGGCATCCCCCAGGTCCGAGTCAATCTTCACAGTGCGGTGGAACCACTCCCTGGCCTTGGTGATCTTCCGCTGACTCCAAAACAGCCTGTTCCGGAAGAAGGACGTGAACCCAGAGTGAGTGGCTGCAGGATGCTGTTCTGGGGCAGGGGAACGGCTTCAGGACCATCAGCTTCATCCCTGACCCGCAGCCCTAGTGCTCCCCTCGAGAAGGCCCGAGGAGCAGGGCCTCGGCCGATCTGGAAATTACCCCAGATCATTAACTAACTTGAAGCCGCCCCTTCACAGGTCTGACCAAATTGTTTCAAATTTTTTTTTTTTTGAGACGGAGTCTCGTTCTGTCGCCCAGGTTGGAGTGCAGTGGCGCCATCTCGACTCACTGCGAGCTCCACCTCCCGGGTTCAAGCGATTCTCCTGCCTCAGCCTCCTGAGTAGCTGGGATTACAGGCGCCCACCACCACAGCCGGCTGATTTTTGTATTTTTAGTACAGATGGAGTTTCACTGTGTTGGTCAGGGTGGTCTCAAACCCCTGACCTCATGATCCACCTGCCTCAGCCTCCCAGTGCTGGGATTGTAGGCATGAGCCACCGCGCCTGTCCCAAATTGTTTCTTAAAAAATTCACACGCAGGGAAAGATCTTCCAACTCCGTAAAATTAGGGTCAAATACAAGGAAATGAAACTAAACCTGACACAAAATTAAATTGCAACTTTGATGAGGGACAGTTATGCAGTTTCAGCTCCTCACTGAAACACCTGCTGGATCATCCTGCCCCGCCTGGCCTCCAGCAGCAACCCCAGTGAACACTGAGAAGATGGGCTCTGGGCAGCACCAGGGCCCTCAGGCCACAGGATTCACACCACCGTGCCTGCCAGACACACAGACACCTGCAAACCAGGCCCGAAGAGGTCCATGCTGTGAGATGCCAGGTGAGGGTGTGCATGGCACCCCCACCCGCTGCTGGAGAAAGGATGGCGGGTGCTGGCTGCTGAGCACGCTGGCAGGCCCGGGACTCTGCGTCACTGCCACCCTCTCCTCAGGGTCACCTCCCCCTGGAGCCAGAGGCACCGCAGTCAAGAGACAACACGAGGAACCCTCCATTCCAGGCAGCTGTTCAGGTTCGTCTCAGTTGCCAAACGGAATAATTTCACACTCTGATAACCTGATTGTTTTTTAAGCCTTGTGGTATTCTTAATTGCCCGGTGTTAGATAAACTGTGATTTAAAGAGCACAAACCCAGATAGCAGACACACAAAACACTGGCTTAGGAATAGCAAGGAGTGACTTATTTACTTTAGCAAAGCCTTTTATAAGGTTTTATGGCTGCACTATCAGAGTGTCACCCAGAAGTCACTCTGGGAGGTGGATGCACAGGGCAGGACCAAGGTAGCACCAGGCAGACACAAGCCTCCCTGTGGGGAGCCTCTCTCATCTGTTGGGGGCCTGCGGGCAGGGGAGAGGAAGTGCCCCTACAGGCAAGCCTTCCGGGGGTAGCACCCAGACCTCTGGAGACCAAGCACCACTGCCACCCAGTGCTGGGGAGAAGGGATGGAGAGAATCAAGAACCAGCACTAGGAAGGCTGTTGGCTCTGCATGACCCATGGCGGGGCAGGTGGAGGGGAAGCCGGGCACACGAGAGCTCCTGGGGCCAGACACGCCACCTCTGCCAGGTGAGCCCACGTCCTGAGCTGCAGCCTCAGGAACCCCGAGTTCTTCCAAGAGCTCCCTTCACCCCACATGGTCACCTCCCAGCCTCCTGACCCGCACTCAGGCCCAGCTCCTTCCCAGACTATCCTCTTTCTAGAAGGAAACAGGGACCCTGTGGGTCGGGGATGGCCCCGAGCTCCCTGCTGTGCCCCACATCTGGCAGGCCTTTGCCCAGAGTCTGCTCTGCCCCATGGCTACACGTGGCTGCCTGCGAGTTTC
Source organism: Pongo abelii (assembly GCF_028885655.2). NCBI lineage: Eukaryota > Metazoa > Chordata > Mammalia > Primates > Hominidae > Pongo > Pongo abelii. The sequence continues at coordinate 68,495,561 of NC_072006.2, read as the reverse complement.
CAGAGTCACGTCCCCGGTGAGTCTCCGACCCAGCACCCTCAGGTTTGTCTCTGCCAGGAGAGGCGCCTGCCCCAGACCACAGCAGGAGCGACAGCAGCCGAGGATCAGGGGAGCCCACCCTGCTGCTGGGCATCTTTACAATGACCAGGGAGAGGCAGACAGACTCTGGAAAAAGCCCATTAGGACCCCGAGGTTCAGCAGTCTTGTGAGGGCCCCACTCACTTGGCCACGGCCAGGAGCACATGCGGGTCATGCTCACACTTCTTCAAGGCATCCACGCTCTTGGTCCTCCTCTGGGGCCTCGCCTCGAGGAAGATGGCCTCAGACCACAGGATACCTACAATTCAGAAACAAAGAACAAAGATCTGCACTCCAGCCTCTGGTTCCGGAAAGGTGCCCAGCCTACAGATTCTAACCCGGGACGTCCTCAGACCATGACAGGGGCCTCCCACACACGGCTCGCAGAACTTGTGCAAGGAGAACCACAAAGGATGAGCGCTCTGGCCCACCCAAAACCATGGCAGCCCTGAGGGCACAGACAGGACACCCTGCAGAGTCTCACTCTGTCATTCAGGCTGGAGTGCAGTGGCGCAATCTCAGCTCACTGCAACCTCCCACTGCCCGGGCTCAAGCGATTCTCCAGCCTCAGCCTCCCGAGTAGCTGGGATTACAGGCGCCCGCCACCACAACCAGCGAATTTTTGTATTTTAGTAGAGACGGGGTTTCACCATGTTGGCCAGGTTGGTCTCGAACTCCTGACCTCAGGTGATCTGCCCACCTCAGCCTCCCAAAGTGCTGGGATTACAGGTGTGAGCCACCCCTCCTGACCTATTTATTTATTTTTTGAGACAGGGTTTCACTCCTGTCGCCCAGGCTAGAGGGCAGTGGCACAATCTCAGCTCACTGCAACCTCTGTTTCCCAGGTTCAGGTGACTCTCATGCCTCAGTCTCCCAAGTAGCTGGGACTACAGGCACGTGCCACTGTGCCTGGCTAATTTTTGTATTTTTTGTAGAGACAGGGTTTCACCATGTTGCCCAGGCTGGTCTCAAGCGATGGACTCCTGGACTCAAGCGATCCTCCCGCCTCAGTCTCTCAAAGTGCTGAGATTACAGGCATGAGCCACCACACCTGGCCAATTTCTTTTAAATTTTAAAAGAAAAAGAAATGATAACACTTCAGAATATGAAATCAAATTCTCCAATTTTGCGGCCAAGAATTTCATTAAAATGTCTTAATGGCCAAGTATAGCTGAAACTTTTGACTGAAATGATTCACACAACACATTTTAATAAAGTCTGTCTGAAGCCTGAGCCTCCACTCCCTCAGGAAGCGCTAGCCCTGCGGAGTCTGGGAGGCCAGGAAGCACCCCCTTACCGGAGTCAGAGCACCCCTTACTGGAGTTAGAGCACCCCCTTACCGGAGTTAGAGCACCCCCTTACCGGAGTCAGGGCACCCCCTTACCGGAGTCTGGAGTCAGGACACCCCTTACCAGAGGCAGGGCACCCCCTTACCGGAGTCAGAGCACCCCCTTACCGGAGTCAGGGCACCCCCTTACCAGAGTTAGGGCACTCCTGCAGCGCCTTGGCCATGAGTGTATTTGCGATGTTCTTCAGCCCTGCACGGTACTCCAGCCGCACGGACTCCAACCTGAGGAGACAGGCCCGGGGAGGTCCCACAGCCGTCTACCAACAGCACATATTGGTAGCTTCTGGGTAGCTTTGTCTGAAGCTGTCTGAAAAGGCTCTCCACCCAGTCACAGTAGCAAAAACTCCATTCCCTGCACAGCAGAGCTCATCCACCACAGAAACAAGGCGCTGGTGCCCACATCCCTGCCAGCCCCACTGGCAACCGCCCCAAGGCAAGACCTCAGATCGTGACGCTGTCCAGATGCAGGTGAAGGCATCCAGAACAAGCAAGACCAGCCTGGGAGAGCCAGGGCCGCACAGGGCACTCAGGAGTTGCCTGTCTGCAGCAGTGCCCGCGCAGTGCTCCAGCCCCGTCACCCGGAGCTGGACGCAGCACCTCCATGAACAGACCTGCACCTAGCAGACTCCTGCCCACCTCCAGGGCCCTCCACGCCACCTCCTCTGTGGAGTTGGCTCTCCAGGGTCCATCCTTCCCTCGTCCCAGCCATCATTAACCCCTCCCTCTCCCAGGTGCCCTCCATCAGAACACAAATTAAAACTGCATCAAACCATCCACAGGCCTGTCACAGTATCTAGGCCGAACTCTCCCAAGGCAGGGACCATGATTTTTCATGGCCAGCACCTACCGCCCCACAAGCCCCTGAGCCTGGAAGCACTGCACAAGTGACTCCACACAAGCAGCTGGGTAAGGGCGGCCCACCTGATGGGGAAGCTGTGCCCAGAGGCCGGGCTGCCCCCACCAGGACTCACCACAGCCCAGGGTTCTTTGGGTTCTTCAGACGAGACTTTTCCAAAATGGCCCGTGCTCGAGTAAGCTGCCCAATCTTCTCCTCCAGCCGAGAGAGCAAAAGCCACAGGGGTGTGGAGTGGGGACACTTCTTCAACTGCAACCAACAAGTAAGAGAGCAGCTCAGGTGGTGTCTATGAAGAACTGAGACACAGCCATGCCCAGCTTCTCATCTGCAGTGGGTGAGCGAGTGCCTCAGGGCTGCCATGTCCATGGAAAAACACCCCTCACACTCTGCATTTGTGGGTTTACAGGTGTGCGGTGGTGCTATGGACCTGTGTACACAGGTCTGTACATACCAGCCTTTACTGCAGGTGTGCCACACTCTGCACTTCTGAGCAGTGTGTGCAGCTTAGTATAAGGAAAAGCACAGAACTCAGTGAGGGGACCAGGGGTTGGGTCCTGAGTCTGCAGCTCCATCAGCTGTAACCCCCAGCCCTCCACATCTCCTCACAGGCGAAGGGCAATGGCCCTGCACCAGGGGGCTGAGCTTTGTGAATGCCGGGTCAGCTGCAGCCCCAGGCAGAGACGTACCCCCTGGTTATAGGCTTCCCGCGCCTTCTCCATCATCTCCTTCTGCTCCTCAATCTGCCCCTTCATCATCCACAGCTTAGGGAAGTCCTCATAGTGCCGCAGGGCCTCCTCGCACAGATCCTGGGCTGCCCTGATGTTGTCTTGCACCCACTCCAGCTTCACAGACTTCATGAACACCTGTGGGGCAGACACGCACTATCACGCAGGGCATCGTCTACAGGGTACGTGCTTCATGGTACGCTCATCCTCAACACTGTTACCTGCAGTACTGTGTGTACTTCTGTAAGCTTTTCATAGCCTGTTTGTGTACACAAAAGGTGGGGATAAATATATGTTTTTGTTTTGTTTTGTTTTTTTGAGATAGAGTCTCGCTCTGTCACCCAGGCTGGAGTGTAGTGGTACGATCTCGGCTCACTGCAAGCTCCACCTCCCAGGTTCAAGCAATTCTCCTGCCTCAGCCTCCCAAGTAGCTGGAACTACAGGTGCACGCCACCATACCCAGCTAATTTTGTATTTTTAGCAGAGTTGGTGAGGCTGGTGTCAAACTCCTGATCTCGCAATCTACCCGCCTTGGCCTCCCAAAGTGCTGGGATTACAGGCATGAGCCACCGCACCCAGCCGAATGAACATGTTTTTGTTGTTGTTGTCGTTGCTGTTGTTGAGACAGTTTCCCTCTTGCTGCCCAGGCTGGAGTGTAAAGGTGCGATCTCAGGTCACCGCAACCTCCGCCCCCGGGGTTCAAGCGATTCTCCTGCCTCAGCCTCCCGAGCAGCTGGGATTACAGGCATGCACCTCCACGCCCAGCTAATTTTGTATTTTTAGTAGAGACGGGGTTTCTCCATGTTGGTCAGGCTGGTCTCAAACTCCCACCCTCAGGTGATCTGTCCGCCTTGGCCTCCCAAAGTGTCGAGATTACAGGCATAAGCCACCACGCCCACCCATATGAACGTTTTAAAGTCACATCACAAAGATGAGTGTGCTGTGGTCTCGTTTGCCTGCCGTCATCTCACTCCCATCACCACCCAAGCCAGGCGTGGGGCCCGCGTGTGCACACCACGCACCCCAGACGGCCCAGCCCTGCCTGCCACTGCGTACCCGGGCGGTGGGGGCACTGCTCCGCGCCTTGGCCAGCAGCCTCCGGGCCCGCTCGTACTCATCATTCTCGGACTCCAGCTTCACGGCTGCCAGCCAGATCTCCTCACTGTTGGGGTTGGCCTGGAGGGCAAGTACAGCAGCGTCAAGAGGGGTCAGAACACAGGGACCAGCGCCTGATCACACTTAATCAAAAGCAGGCAGGCAGGAACCGAGCCAGGCCTTGCTCTGCTGCAGGATTAGTCTGGTCCAAGCCTTTCCCAGGGAGGAGATGACAGAGCAGACTCCAGTGCAAGAATCCGGACTCACCTGGAAACACACAGGCCCATGTTCACTCTGGTACAGTGAGGACAGCGAGGAGGCTGCTAAAGCACTCAAGCAATAATGGGGTGGGTGCAAGGCCATCTTATCCAGGATCCACCCACGCCCACTCAAAGCTCCTGAATGGGGCACTCACATCCTATATTGGTAGACTCACCACACGCAACCTCACTCTTTCCCCTCAGCTTGATGAAGGGAAGCCAGCTGTCCTGTCCTCATGAGCCCACATGGGCAGGAGAGAGAGGACTCCCAGGGTGCCACTGACATGTGGAGAAGGCGTCCACAAGCCAAGGAAGCTCCCCACAGCCCAGAGCCCAGTGGACACGCAGGCTCTGCCCTCAAAGCCTCCCCAGGGCTGGTGCCCAGGGCTGTCTGAATGCATCCTAATCAGCACAGCTGCCCAAGAGAGCGGGTGGAAGGAAAGCCACCTGACAGGCAGAGAGCAGGCAGGTGGAGGGGACGCTGCAGTTACTCACAGGAGTGATGCCATCTCAAACAGGCAGCTGAGAGCAAAAGGTTAAACCCAGGCCAGTCCCCTCTCATGGTATTCGCTCAAAGAAGGGCACACTCTATGATATTAGCCTGAGCTACAGTAACAGACTTTTATGTAGCATTCTATAGCTTATTAAAAAGTATGTTATAAAGTATTAGGATGTTATATGTGAAAATGAAGACAAGGTACTTAAAAAAAAACACACATGCACCCCTCATGACAACCAGGCAACCTCAGCCCTGGCTCAGTGAGGCTGCCTGAATACGTCCATTCACATAAGGGCGCCCTCAGCCTGTGTGACCCCGTGTTCCACGTTCTGAAACATTTACCCGTGGTCACACTGAGTGGGGGGACCGAGAGGTAAGTATCTGCCAGGTGGGCTGCTTTCCTGCTCTCGGGCCCCTTCACGGCCCCCGCTCCTGTGGAGCAGCCCCTGGACTCCAGTGCACCCCAACCACAGCACGTGCCACATTGTATGTGGGAGATTTTCAGGCCCCAGTCAGCACCCAGGTCAGCTCCTGTGTGCACAGGCCCCTCACTGCACAGGTGACCCTCACCCACCTGGAAGGCCAGGGCCAGGATGCTCCTTGCTGCGGGCACATCCCCTGCCAGCCACTTGGACTTGGCGCCCATGAGCCACAGCACCTCCGCTTTGGGGCAGTGGGCCACAGCCCTCTGCAGGAGTGCTTCCAGGGACTCCCTGCAAGATAAGAGGCCACGGTCACCAGAGTCAGGGCCATAAACCAGAACACACATCACACTCAGCCATGGCGTGGGCGCGCCAGAAAGACAGTTACTGCTCCAAAGTTCGATGCTATAAATGATTGACCAGATTTTACGATGGGGAGAGTGTGGGGAAATCTTTCCTCTCCATAAAGATTCTAAAATCAACTACTGAAGAGGGTTCTACAAAGCAATGCATTGTTTAAATAGCAGAGCTGGAGAGACAAACTTCACAAGAGAACCTTTTACAGCCGTGTGTCCTGGAAGCAGCAATAACCTCAGTCTGTGACAGGGGAGGCCTTTTCATCTTGAACCACAGAGCACAAGTGCACCCCGGACCCACTGATAAAGATTATGATCCCAGGTTGACTCTCCCGGCATCCAAAGGAATTATCTTATAGGAAGAAAGTGATTTCAGGTCACTATTGAGCAAAACTGCCAGCCTTGGGCAGCAGGTCTGATGCTCCTGGACTCTCGTGGCCCACCACCCTCAGTCACGTCAGTGACTCCTTTGGGCTTCAGTGAGTGCGACAGCAAGACAAAGTGACCACACACAATCACACTGTGTGGAGCAAGGGCCAGCAAGGCAACTGTGCTCTCCAGAGGACCAGCTCCCCAGCACTACTGCCTCCCCTCATCCCTGCGAGCGTGCACTCAGGAGAAGGCAGGGCAGCCAGAGGGCACTGCCCACTGTGCCCAGGAGTCAAGGTCAGCAGTTCATATTCAGGTCACGGGCCGAGAGACCTCAGCCTACACCTGGCACTGCCCTGTTCTTCACTCAGACTGCCCCAGGTGACCTTCTACAGAGGAGCACCATGACAGCCATTTCAAGACGTCCCCAAAGGAGATCAATCCCGCAACACCCGACCAGCTGGTGGGCATGGGGAGGGGGCCAGGGCTTCAGGAGGACACATGGAAAGATGCCCTGAAGAGGTTGAGATTAAATCACACCAGAAAAGGAAAGAGACAATGGCTCAACATTCTCAGCTGCAGCCCCAGTGAAACCAGCAGGGCCTGTCCTCACCTGGTACAGGGAGCATCACCCGAGGACCTGGGAGAGGACAGACAGAGGGTGCGTGGGGACACGAGCCCAATGCCCTTGAGAGCTACCCATTTAAAACAATAAACTGCAACGCCAAATTTAATCAGCATTTACAGCCAATAAAGCAGACCTGAAAGATGTTTTCAATTAAAGAGTACAGTTAAATAAAATTGTCAAGGACCTCCTCTGAGCACAAAAACCAGTCAAAACCCAAAGCCAGCACAGCTTAAATGGAAAACATGCCTGCCTGAGCCCAGATGCTGCCCCACCCACTGCTGCAGCCACTGCTCGGCCATGGGCCCTGCGGGCTCCAGCCTCAAGTCCGCTGCAGCCAGTGCTCGGCCATGGGCCACGTGGGCTCCAGCCTCGAGTCTACACCCAGGCCACTCCTCAGGCTACAGGACACTTAGCAGGACAGGCCCCCGGGGTTCCTTGTTTCTCAACTAGAAAACAGTATCATTGCTGTCCCAGAAGGGGCTATAAAGATGGATCCAGTTGCAAAGTCCCAAATGTCATAAAATCCTTCATCACGACCAGAGGACCAGACCTTAAATGGGCACAAGACTGGATGAGCAGACATAAGAGGTTTAAATTCAGGACTACACAAATGGAGCTGGAGGTTTCATTAGCGCCCTGGGGCAGGCGGGTCCCCACATACCGAGTGCCATGGTTCTTCTCGAAGTACGCGGCGCGCAGCCACACACTCTTCTTGCTGGGGAACACCTGCAGGGCGTAGGCGTAGATGGCTCGTGCACACTCCAGGGCATTGTGGGCTACACACTAGAGCAGAGAGACAGACATGAGAATGGGCAGCCCAGCACTGACCACAGAACAAGTGGCATGATGCCCTCCCCAGGCTCATACGATTCTCAAAGATGACATCTGCTAGAAGGTGTACCACAGTGTTTTATCTAATTAGAACCACAATCCAGGCCAGGTGCGGTGGCTCACGCCTGTAATCCCAGCACTTTGGGAGACCAAGGCGGGTGGATCATCTGAAGTCAGGAGTTCGAGACCAGCCTAGCCTACAAGGTGAAACCCTATCTCTACTAAAAATACAAAAATTAACCAAACGCGATGGCATGCGCCTGTAATCCCAGCTATTCGGCAGTCTGAGGCAGGAGATTCGCTTCAACCCAGAAGGCAAAAGTTGCAGTGAGCCGAGATCACGCCACTGCACTCCAGCCTGGGCAACAGAGTCACACTCTGTCCTCCCCCCCAGAAAGAAAGTAGAACCACAATCCAGGACTGCGAAACCTACTTCTGGGCACAGAAAACACTGTAGTTCTTACTCCAGCATTACAAGCACTTTGAAAAACAGCTGTGCTTACTCCAGTGTACATGAAAGAGACAAGCCTGAGGATGAGGACAAGAAACAGGAACACTGAAAAAGGGGCACATGGGGCTGCCTGCTGCTTCCTTGGCCTGCGAGAGGTGCACGAGTCACTAGCTGCACGTGATGGAGGTGTGCACACACATGCACACACAGGGCTGTGGCCAAGGCATATGCATACGTGCACGCACACACACGCACACACACAGGGCTGTGGCCAAGGCATATGCATACATGCACACACACGCACACACACAGGACTGTGGCCGAGACATGTGCATATGTGCATGCACACACGCACACACATGGGGCTGTGGCCGAGGCATATGCATACGCGCACACACACGCACACACAGACACGGGGCTGTGGCCGAGGCATATGCATACGTGCACACACATGCACAGACACGGGGCTGTGGCCGAGGCATATGCATACGTGCACACACACGCACACACAGACACGGGGCTGTGGCCGAGGCATATGCATATGTGCACACACGCACACACAGACAGGGCTGTGGCTGAGGCATATGCATACGTGCACACACACACACACAGACAGGGCTGTGGCTGAGGCATATGCATACGTGCACACACACACACACACAAACACAGGGCTGTGGCCGAGGCATATGCATATGTGCACGCACACACACGCACACACATGCACAGGGCTGTGGCTGAGGCATATGCATACATGCACACACACGCACACACAGACACAGGGCTGTGGCTGAGGCATATGCATACATGCACACACACACACATGCACAGGGCTGTGGCTGAGGCATATGCATACGTACACGCACACACAGACACGGGGCTGTGGCTGAGGCATATGCATACGTACATGCACACACAGACACGGGGCTGTGGCCGAGCCATATGCATACGTGCACACACACGCACACACAGACACAGGGCTGTGGCCGAGCCATATGCATACATGCACACACATGCACAGGGCTGTGGCCGAGGCATATGCATACGTACACGCACACACAGACACGGGGCTGTGGCCGAGCCATATGCACATACACGTGCACACACACACGGGGCTGTGGCCCAGGCATATGTACGTGTACACACACACACATGTTGTAACTGCAGGTCAAACATATTGGTTTCTTTTTTAAAAATCAGGTGTAGTGGCCACGGTGGTGGCTCATGCCTGTAATCCCAGCACACTGGGAGGCCAAGCCAGATGGATCACCTGAGGTCAGGAGTTCAAGATCAGCCTGACCAACATGGTAAAACCCTGTCTCTACTAAAAATACAAAAACTAGCTGGGCATGGTGGTGCATGGCTGTAATCCCAGCTACTTGGGAGGCTGAGGCATGAAAATTGCTTGAACCCAGGAGGCAGAGGTTGCAGTGTGCTAAGATTGCGCCATTGCACTCCAGCCTGGGCGACAGAGAGAGACCTTGTCTCAAAAAAAAAAAAAAATTAGGTATAGTATATATTTACCATGATAAAAAGTTACATTCATTAGAAACCTGTAAAAGACAAGTGAATACAAAGAGAAAAAACCCATCCACTCCAACAGAACTACAGTAAACACAGTTCTATTTTCTTCAGGCTTTTTTTTCCCTATACTCAAGAATGATTTTATCTCTTGGTTAGCATCAACAACAAAAGAAAACAAAAAAGCCAGTCACCATTCGCAGCGCTAAAGCCTCTGGGGGTTCGTCTGACCGGCAATCATGACACCTGGAGACTCACTGGGCCGGGTTCAGACACCTGTTCCCACTCAGCCTCACACAGAGACAAGTCACCGTCCTCTGCGCCCTGCAGATGCTGAAAGGATTTTTTTTTTTTAAGACAGAGTCTCGCTTTGTCACCCAGGCTGGAGTGCAGTGGTGCGATCTCGGCTCCCTGAAACCTCCGCCTCCCAGGTTCAAGCGATTCTCCTGCCTCAGCCTCCCAAGTAGATGGGATTACAAGCGCCTGCCACCACACCCGGCTAATTTCTGTATTTTTAGTAGGGACGAGGTTTCACCATGTTGGCCAGGCTGGTCTCGAACTCCTGACCTCAAGGGATCCACCCACCTCGGCCTCCCAAAAGTGCTGGGATTCCAGGCATGAGCCACCGCACCCGGCCACTGAAAGGATTCTTGTACCAAGAAGGAGTTTGTTGCTGAAGGTAAGTGAGAGGCCACCAGGAAGTGGGTCAGGAACAAAGTTTTGCAACTGTGTACATGACAATGGCAAAGATCTGGACTGGCAGCTCAAAGCTGTCCAAGTCCCCACACAGGGGCACCCAAGAACACTTCCCAGAGGAACAGCTGCCTTCTACGAGAGGAGCCTCCCAGTGTTAAGGACCCCCAGCATGAAAACAGGTAAGAAGGAAAAGGAGTGGGGATGTCACTGAGATTTCTTCACTCAGACCTGATGCCTCCCAAGTCACATGGCTTCAGTCTGACTCAACCAGCACAGAAACCAGCAAGGGCCCTGCCTCAGGCACTGTATCCTGACCAGGAGCATCTGAGGGGGTCAGGGAGGATGCCGGTGACGGTCAGGCCCTGGATAGAGCCCTCTGGCCTACGCCCCTGTGATTTCTGATACAAGTCCTGAGGGTTGGTGACAAAGCATTTCAGACTCTCCATCGCCTCCTCGGACCTTCACAAGCAACCCGAGAGTGGCCTGAACACCCACAGAATCAAGTGATGCTGCCCAGGGCCCTGGTGTCTGGGAGGGAAGCAGCACCACAGCACACTTCTGGGCACAGAAAACACTGTCCTCCTTACTCCAGCATCACAAGCACTCTGAAAAACAGCTGTGCTTACTCCAGTGTATGTGAAAGAGATGACAAAATAATAAGAGAAAAACAGACCAGGAGCAGTGGCTCTGGGAGGCTGAGGCAGGTGGATGGCCTGAGGACAGGAGCTCGAGACCAACCTGGCCAACATGGCGAAACCTCATCTCTATAAGAAATATAAAAATTAGCCAGGTGTGGTGGCAGGCGCCTGTAGTCCCAGCTACTCAGGAGGCTGAGGCAGGAGAATTGCTTGAACCCTTGAACCCGGGAGGCGGAGGTTGCAGTGAGCCGAGATCGCGCCATTGGACTCCAGCCTGGGCGAGAGTGAGACTCTGTCACAAAAAAAAAAAAAAAAAAAAAAAACCAACAAAAACTATTACCACTGCCCTGCGTCTTAACTCACCTAAGGATTGATGTGTGTATTTTAGCACACACTGGGGCAGGAGGATGGCCCAGCCAGCACACAAGCTCTGGGTCGTGCCACACGGGGTGCGAAAGAACCATGTGTGTATCACATGGGCAATGCCAGCAGTGGGGTCTGATCCCAAGGACCAAAGGAGGAGCCATCGACCAATCCAGATGGAAGGAAGTGAACGCACACAGATGAAGGAGAAAGTGAAGCTCTTCGTTACTGTAGAATTCCAACTAATAAAATGTAGGAGAAACTGTTCACAAAATCATTATGCAGGTGTGGCCAGGCACAGTGACACGCCTGTAATCCTACACACTTTGGGAGGCTGAGGTGGGATCACTTGAGGCCAGGAGTTCGAAACCAGCCTGGACAACATAGTGAGACACTGTTTCTACAAAAAAAAATTTAATATATAAAAAAAGATTTAAAAAAAATCACCATTTAGCAAACACCACAGAAATAACTGATTCAGGCCAAGAAGCATCATTAATGGGTCCTCAAAATACTTATTAATAATAACAAAGAAACAAACAGCAACCATACAGTGGAAACACCTGCAGCCACTGCCTGCACCAGACGGTCGGAGTTGAACAGGTACACAACTCTCTGTATGATGCCCCAAGAAGTCTCAAACCAACCCGGAGGAGACACCACAGAGAACCAGATCAAAGAGGAGTCTACAGCATCACTGGCCTGTGGTCCTCAAAAAATTCACACTCATGAACAACAAAGGCTGAGGCTCTCTTCCAGGCTAGCCTGAGGATGACCCTGTATTCCTCACAGAAGACAGTTGGTTTTTTCTTCTGCTAAAAGGACACAGAGACAACGGGTGAGACTTTTTCTTTTTTTGAGATAGGGTCTTGCTGTCACTCAGGCTGAAGTGCAGTGGCGCAATCACAGCTCACTACGGCCTCGAACTCCTGAGCTCAAGTGATCCTCCCACCTCAGCCTCCTGAGTAGCTGGGACTACAAGCATGCACCACCATGCCTGGCTTTTGTTTCTGTAAAGATAGTGTTCTGCCATGTTGCCCAGGCTGGTTTCAAACTCCCGAGCTCAAGCGATCTGCCCATCTTGGCCTCCCAAAGTGCTGGGATTACAGGTGTCAGCCCCCGTGCCCAGCCTGTGGGTGAGATCTGAGTAAGGTCTGAAGTTACCTGACAGCACTCTGGGATTACAGGAGTCAGCCCCATGCCCAGCCTGTGGGTGAGATTTGAGTAAGGTCTGAAGTTACCTGACAGCACTGTCCCAACATCAATTTCCTGATTTTGATAACTGAGTTATGGCTGTGTAAGAGAATGTCCTCTTTTAAAGAAATACACACCAAAGTGTTTTAAGGTAAAGGGCATCACATCTGCAACTCATTCATTGTCAAACAGTTCCAGAAAAAAAAATAAGAGGGAAGTGCATGAGAGTGAACAGAATAAGAAAGCAACTCTGCGGCCGGGCGAGGCGGCTCATGCCTGTGATCCCAGCACCGTGGGAGGCCGGGCGCCGCGGCTCACGCCTGTGATCCCAGCACGCTGGGAGGCCGGGCGCGGTGGCTCATGCCTGTGATCCCAGCACTTTGGGAAGCCAAGGTGGGCAGATCACGAGGTCAGGAGATCAAGACCATCCTGGCTAACACGGTGAAACCCAGTCTCCACTAAAAACACAAAAAATTAGCTGGGCGTGGTGGCACGCGCCTGTAGTCCCAGCTACTTGGAAGGCTGAGCCAGGGGAATGGCGTGAACCCAGGAGGTGGAGGTTGTAGTGAGCTGAGATAGCACCACTGCACTCCAGCCTGGGTGACAGAGCAAGACCCCGTCTCAGATTAAAAAAAAAAAAAGTTTTAAAATAGCTTAGTAGTTATAAGGTGCCTGCTGTTCCCACAAGCAGAGACTCCATATTATGGACAAAGGCCCCTGTTGCCAACTCACACTGTCAGCATCCTCCATCCAGGTATGCTTCCGATCTTCCTCCTCAATCCCAATCCCAATCACGGCACGCATGACGGCCTGGCATGTGGCCACACTCCCAGCCCTGTCACATTCCTCGGCATCCTGAAAGAGGAACACAAAACTTAGTTTTGATTTTGGAAATCAGAGCTGCAGATTCCCAACGGGGAGTACGGAGTTCCTGAATGGTTAAAACTGACAGACATCAGCACAAGATGCTGACACTGCCTACTGGGGATCTGAGGAAGTGAGTCTACTGCACGCCAATCAGAAAAAACAATAGAGAAATGTCACAAAGGACATAGGCACACTGTTCACCAGAAAATAAAAATATAAACAACTTTTAAACATGTGAAAAGAAATGTAAAGTCTTTTTTTTTTTTTTTTTTTTTAAGAGACAAGGTCTCAGCCGGGTGCGACGGCTCACACCTGTAATCCCAGCACTTTGGGAGGTCAAGGAGGGTGGATCACGTGGTCAGGAGTTCGAGACCAGCCTGGCCAACCTGGTGAAACCCTGTCTCTACTAAAAAATAAAATACAAAAATTAGCCAGGCATGGTGGTAGGTGCCCGTAATCCCAGCTTACTCGGGAGGCTGAGGCAGAAGAATCACTCGAATCCGGGAGGCGGAGGTTGCAGTAAGCCAAGATCACGCCACTCCACTCCAGCCTAGGCAACAGAGCAAGACTACGTCTCGCAAAAAAAAAAAAAAAAAAAAGAGAGAGAGTCAAGGTCTCTCCCTGTCACTCAGGCTGAAGTGCTATGGTACAATCATAGCTCACTGCAGCTTCCAACTCCCAGGCCCAAGGGATCCTCCCACCTCAGCCTCCCGAGTAGCACAGACATGCACCACCATGCCCACCGTTACATTATGTTTCATAGATACAGTCTCCTTATGTTGCCTAGGCTGGTCTTAAACTCCTGGTCTCAAGTAACCCTCCTGCTTTAGCCTCCCAAAGTGCTGGGATTAATGCATGAGCCACCACACCCAGCCCCTATTCTTATTTTCAAGATGCTAATTAAACTATTCTAAGTACCACTGTGCACGTATCAGATGAGCAACATTGAAACATTTGCTGACTGGCTCACTTGGCGAAGGGGGGCATAAATCTTATGCTGCAAAGAAGCACATATCTCTATGGAGGGCAATTTCTCATTCTCTATCAAAATAAAGCAGGCACATATTTGACCCAGCAGTTCCACCTTAAGGCATTCATGTGACAAATACATTCCCATGTGTGCAAGACAATGTGTCCACCAACAAGAGACCGATAAGCCAGCTAGAGCAACAGGGCGCAGGAGCACAGGCACCACCGTGGCGTGCCAACCTGGGGGGCCACGACATGGACCGCGAGCAAAGTGCGACAGGAGCCACGCGCCGCCCAGACCCTCCCAGGGCCCCACCAGCACCAGAAAACCATCCCAGACAGAAAGCAGAGCCAAGAGCAAGGATCTGAGGCAGAGATGCTGGCACGACGGTCAGTGGTGAGAAGAATGCATGGGGCAAGGACCCGGCACCCAGACCTCAGGGCCTGCAGCAACAGTGCTGGCTCTTCCTCCATGTACAGTTTCCGCTGAATGCAAAAACTGCTTTTGACCCACGGTAAAGTCAAACCATGGGAAGTCAGGGACCATCTGTACTTGCAAATCATGTCTCTGATAAGTGACTATATCCAGAATATATAAAAACATCTCTTACAACTCAATAATAAAACAACAGACAAAAATAATACATAGACCATAATAAAGACACAATCCAACGTAAAAGTAGGCAAAGGATTTCAATACCTCCATGCTACAACATGGAGGAACCCTGAAAACACACTAAATTAAGGCCAGTCACAAAAGACCACGTGTCATGTGATTCCACTCACAGGTGGCCCCCAATGTGGGACGATGCAAAAGCCACACACACTCAGTAGAAGCAATACTTTGACTCAAACCACCACTCTGTTTTCACTTTCATCGTAGCATTCAATACATTACATGAGTTATTCAACACTTTATGTCCAATGACTTTGCCCAACTGTAGGCTAAGGTAGGTGTTCTGAGCATGTTTAACGTAGGTAGTCTAAGCTGTAAAGTTCAGTAGGTTAGGTGTGTCACACGCATTTTATTTCATTTTATTTTACTTTATTTATTTTTTGAGACAGAGTCTTGCTCTTTCGCCCAGGCTAGAGTACAGTGTCACGATCTCAGCTCATTGCAATCTCTGCCTCCGCCAGGTTCAAGCAATTCTCCTGCCTCAGCCTCCCGAGTAGCTGGAATTACAAGTGCCCGCCATCATGCCTCGCTAATTTTTTTGTATCTTTAGTAGAGACAGGGTTTCACCATGTTGGCCAGGCTGGTCTCGAACTCCTGACCTCAAGTGATCCACCCACCTCAGCCCCGCAATGTGCTGAGATTATAGGTGTGAGCCACAGCACCCAGCCTCAAATTCATCTTAGACTTATGATATTTTCAACTTACAATGGGTTTATCAGGATATAAGCCCATAAGTTGAACATCTGTATATAAAATGTCCAGAAAAAAAATGTATAGAGAAAGAAAGTAAAAAAGCAAGGTTAGACAGGCACGGTGGCTCACGCTTGTATCCCAGCACTTTGGGAGGCCAAGGCAGGTGGATCACCTGAGCTCAGGAGTTTGAGATCAGCCTGAACAACATGGCAAAACCGCGTCTCTACAAAAAATAGAAAAAATTAGCCAGGTGTGGTGGCACACGCCTGTAGTCCCAGCTACTCAGGAGGCTGAGGCAAGAGAATTGTTTGAGCCCAGGAAGCAAATGTGGCAGAGAGCCAAGATTGACTGCGCCATACACTCCGGCTTGGGAGACAGAGACCCACCCTGTCTCAAAAACAAAAACAAAAACAAAAACAAAACGCTACAGAAGTATGTAAATGGGGAGCAACAACTCACGGATACAGGATTTCTTTCTGGGGTGATGAGAAAGTTCTAAGATTGTGGTGATAGATGCATAGCTCTGTGAATAGACTAAAAACCACTGAATCGTAAACTTTAAATGGGTGGATTCTATAGAACGCTAATTATAGCTTAATAAACTGTCACAGGCTGGGCATGGCAGCTGATGCCTGTAATCTCAACACTTTGGGAGGCTGAAGTGGTAGGATTGCTTAAGGCCAGAAGTTTAAGACCAGCCTGGGCAGCATAACAAGACAAAAAACAAAAATAAAAAAATTGGCCAAGCATGGTGGCACATGCCTGTAGTCCCAGCCACTTGGGAGGTTAAGGCGGGAGGATCGCTTGAGCCCAGGCCAAGGATGCAGTGAGCCATCAGTCCACCACTGCACTCCGGCCTGAGCAACACGGCAAGACCCTGTCTCAAGAAAGAAAGAACGATGGAAAGAAAGAAGGGAAGAAAGAAAAAAGGAAAGAAGGAAGGAAGGAAGGAAGGAAGGAAGGAAAGAAGGAAGGAAGGAAGGGGAAAGAAAGAAAGAGAGAGAGAGAAAGAAAGAAAGGAAGGAAGGAAAAGAAAAGAAAGAAAGGAAGGAAGACAAACTGTCATAAAATAAAACAGAAAATAGTAATTTCATTATTTATTTTTCTTTAGAGAAACATAACTCAGAGGGTGACTCCTTAAAAGAAGGCATTAGAAGGAACCCAAGCCCTACTTCCTGAGTTAGATGATCTTTGGAAACTTTTCTATAGCCTTAAGTCTACAGACAAAGATAAAAGACAGGGAAGACCAAGGCGGGCAGATTGCTTGAGGTCAGGAGTTCGAGACCAACCTGGCCAACATGGTGAAACCCTGTCTCTTCTAAAAATACAAAAATTAGCTGGGTATGGTGGCGGGTGCCTGTAATCCCAGCTACTCAGGTGGCTGACGTAGGACAACTGCTTGAACCCAGGAGGTGGAGGTTGCAGTAAGCCAAGATGGTGCCACTGCACTCTAGCCCTCTAGCCTGGGTGACAGAGCGAGACTCCCTCTCAAAAAAAAAAAAGGGTGTGGGTGAGAGGGGAAGAGTAAAAGAAGCCATGAGACTTCCTGTCCTCCTCTCGTAGGTGTATCATTTCTACTAGCAAAGAAATGCAGTCAGGTGTGCACACACTGAAAGGGCTTCCGAAGTGTTCACCCCAAGACGAACTCCAGGCCTGAATCCATCAAGAGCGACAGTGGGCATGCCCAGGTCCCTCAGGGCCCATCCACACCTGTGCCTGCTTCTGGTTCGGCGCAGGACTCCCCAGTACCATCCAGCAGCCCCCAGTCCTGCGTGGGACTCCCACGTGCGGCATGTACACTGTTAAAGCAGACACCACGACACCCGCCTGCGGCCCACCTGGATCCACTGCTCGCGGTTGATCTCCACACCGTTGGCCCGCAGCGAGGTGATGGCTCGGTCAATGATCTTCTCCACCATCTGCGTGTTCCCGTTGGCTTCCTCCAGCTTAGCAGCCGTGATCCAGATATGTCGGTCTGTAGGAATGTTCTCCCGTGCCTTGTTCAAGACCTTCCGGGCATTTTCATAGGTCTCCAGCCTTGCCAGAGCAAGCCAGAGCTACACGGAGAGGACGCCAGAAAAAGGAGAGGACACTGTGCTGGGGGGACAGCTGCAGGCCAGACAGCGACCCACCCTCCAGCGTGGCCACCACGTTCTTTCTTAGCTCTCGAGAACCATTTGAACATGGCCTGAGAAGTGTTCACAGCAGCACTTCTCACCTGACCAACTGTTCCTTTATGCTTCTGACTCATTTAGTGACTCTGGTGAGCACCAAAAGATTCTCAGTTGAATGTTCACAAACACAGCCTCCAGGCACACAGCACGCCAGACCTGATACCAGGGGCTGGCACAGATGAGCAGGATGAGGCTACTGCCCTCACAGGCTAAACACACAGAAGGGTGTTCAGCCTCCTGAAGTTCCCAGACCCTTGGCTCTGCAGCATTCCATCCCTAAGATGTGTATGGGCTTTATTCATTTTTGTGTAAATAAAATAAGATTAATGTTGTTTGGAGAATTTCACAATACCCCTTAGGATAATTAAAGACATACTAGGTATCATAAAACCAAGACTAAAAATCACTGCACAGAATGCTGTGAACTGGAACGCTTAAAACCAAAGAAATCCCACTTAGCTTGGAGGCAAAGAGCAGTCATGCGGAGCTGACAGAAAGCAATGTTTTCTATCACCCTGCCACCTTCGGCCCCCATGACAAACTGTGGGCTGATGAGAGGAAATGGCCCCTGAGCGAGGGCCCAACGGAGAATTTTCTGCAGTGGTCAGGAATGAGCTAAGGTTCTCTCTGCACTTCCGTTAGGAGCACAACTAGCTGAGGCCACTGACCGCCCTGCCTAGCGGCTGTGTACAGAACGGCATCCTGGGGTTCCACACGGCCTTCTGCTCCCAGAAATCGCAGCCTGAGTGAGCTCAATGCTCCACTTATATCATCACTTCCAGACACTGAACCTGGGCTCAGGCCTTGGTCACTTTGGGCTCTGGTGGCCCTGAGCCCACCAGACTCACCTCCACACTGGTGGGGCAGCACTCCACAGCTCGGCTCAGCATGATTCTAGCATCTTCAGGCTCTTCCAGCTCAACGGCTGCTTTCCACAAGCGAACCGAGTTTGGAACATGCTCGAGGGCTAGGAAAGGTCAAACAAGAAACCATGTCACAGAAAAGGAGATAAAAGCAGGAGGCTCATGTGGTGAGCATGCTGCTGGTCAGGATGAGACGGACATCCCTGGCTGATAGTCAGGGACCACACACCTGCCCTTTATGTGGCTTCCTTCAGGTCTGGGGCAGACACAAACAAGGACAAACAGAGCATCTTGTGGTAGCAGAAAGCAAGGAAGTGACTGAAGACTGCCAGGGTCACATCAACAGGACTCAGGAAACCAGCAACAACGGGAATGAACCTCAAAAACGCTGAACAAAAGAAACCAGTCCCAGAACAGTTTATACTGTACAACTCTATGTGACGTTTGAAAACAGGCAAAACTAATCTTGGTAAAGTAAGTCAGAAGCATGACTGCCAACGAATGGGGATAGTGTGGATTGACTGAGAGGCACCAGGGGACTTTCTGCGGGGATGGAAATGTTTTTGTTTTTGTTTTGAGACAGAGTCTCATTCTATTGCCCGGGCTGGAGTGCAATGGCACGATCTCAGCTCACTGCTACCCCTGCCTCCTGGGTTCAAGAGATTCTCCTGCCTCAGCCTCTAAAGTAGCTGGGACTATAGGTGCGCACCACCACGCCTGGCTAATTTTTGTATTTTTAGTAGGGACGGGGTTTCACCATATTGGCCAGCCTGGTCTCAAACTCCTGATCTCAAGCGATCCGCCCGCTTCGGCTTCCCAAAGTGCTGGGATTACGGGCGTGAGCCATGGCGCTCACCCTGGAAATGCTCTATGCCTTGGTCGAGTGTGGGTTACATGGGTGCATGCACTTGTGAAGACATCAAACTGCACACTTAAGATCAAAGTAATTCACTTCAAATATTTACGAAAAAACGCCGGTGTCTGAAATACCTCTTTTTTTTTTTTTTTTTTTTTTTTTTTGGGATGGAGTCTCGCTCTGTTGCCAGGCTGGAATGCAGTGGTGTGATCTCGGCTCACTGCAACCTCTGCCACCCGGGTTCAAGCGATTCTCCTGCCTCAGCCTCCCAAGTAGCTGTGAGTACAGGCGTGTGGCCACCATACCCAGCTAATTTTTGAAATTTTAGCAGAGACAGGGTTTCACCATGTTGGCCAGGATGGTTTGATCTCTTGACCTCATGATCCGCCCGCCTTGGCCTCCCAAAGTGCTGGGATTACAGGTATGAGCCACCACGCCCAACCTAAAATACCTCATTATTACATATTTTCCCTTAAATAAAAATACCTAAAACTTAAAAAAAATTCAAGAGCAAACGAGAAGAGACTCCCACTGGACAATGATCGGAGAGTCTGAAGGTCAATAAGCATATTAAGAATATTACCTGCAATGTATTCGAACCCATGAAATACCACAGCATTCAAAAGTTCATAACAAAGCTCCAAGAGACCATTAGTCACCTTTGGAGAATGCTAGAGAACCAACTCATCATCCTGAAAGTTGAAAGGAAGCAAATCAAGTATCTATTCTGTCTTTCCCAAATAAACTCAGAATAACCAAATCATGGATATAGGAAAATTCTTCTCTTTGGAATAATTCTGGCAATAAAAGCAAAAAGAGTGACCTAATTATAATGTCACCGTTTTGCACACCCTAATGAAAGAACAGATGCGGGCACGGGTCACCAGCCACTGCCAAAGGCAGGAGCTGAAAGCCTGTGGAGAACTCCATGAAGGACACTGGCGCCACTGAGCAGTGACAGCCTCTGCAGCTCCTGATGCTGCTTGCATTGCCACGAATACTTCCTTGATAAAAAAAGAAAAACACAAAGCTTACTCTTACGAGTCTCCAAATCTACCTTCCAATTTACAAGAGGATACAGGAAACAGAGGATACAGGAAACGAGACCCACATGAAACAATCTCACGGCTGCAGTGAGCAAACCCCGATGTGAGGAATCTCAAGGAAAAACAACCCAATTCCATCAACAAACCCAGAGAAGACATCAACCAAACGGCAACGTTCAGACTTTGCTTAGATCCTGATTCAAACCAACCATGTGTGCATGTGGTTATGCATGCATGTGCCCGTGCAGGTACTGACATGACAGCTGGAAAAATATGAATGCAGCAGACATTTAATGATGTTGAGAAATTAGGCCGGGCCAGGTACAGCCCATAGCTCACGCCTGTAATCCCAGCACTTTGGGAGGTCGAAGCGGGCAGATCACCTGAGGTCAGGAGTTCGAGACCAGCCTGGCTAACACAGTGAAACCTTGTCTCTACTAAAAATACAAAAATTAGCCAGGTATGGTGGCACGCACCTGCAATCCCAGCTACTGGGGAGGCTGAGGCAGGAGAATCACTTGAACCCAGGAGGCGCAGGTGCAATAAGTTGAGACTGTGACACTGCACTCTAGCCTGGGTGACAGAAAGAGACTCCAACTCAAAAAAAAAAAGAAATTAGGCCAGGCAGCTGATTGTGGTGGCTCACACCTATAATCCCAGCATTTTGGGAGGCTAAGGTGGGAGGATCGCTTGAGCCCAGGAGTTCGAGACTAGCCTGGACAACATGGCGAAACCCTGTCTCTACAAAAAATATAAAAATTAGCTGGGCGTGGTGGCACATACTTGTGGTCCCAGCTAGCCGGGAGGCAGAGGAGGGAGAATCGCTTGAGCCCAGGAGGTGGAGGTTGCAGGGAGCCAACACCGCACCACTGAACTCCAGCTCCAGCCTAGGCAAAAGAGGGAGACTCAGTCTCAAAAAAAAAGAGGAAAAGGGCAGGGCAGGGGAGGGGAGGCGGGGAGGGGAGCTGAGGTGGGGAGGGGAAGAGAGGACGGGAGGCGGAGAGGGGAGAGAGCAAGTGAGCTAGCTACGCTCTCCTGCAGGTACCTGCTCTCCTGCTGAGAAACAGCCCCAGGCTGGCTGTGAGGCCCTGGCAGGGAATGAACACTCAGCTAAGGGACATAAAATGACTGAGCAACCTGCTGCCCACTCCGGGTGTTACTGACAGACTAAGCCACAAGGTTGGGCAGATGCAGCAGTGACCTCATAGGGTGGAAATGGCACCCAGGAGATGATGTGGAAGGAAGGCAGGTGCAGCACAGCTGCCTAAGCCATGGGGCAGACGCCTCCTACACTGGTGGCTGCTCAACCACTTTTCTCCCTCAGCCCACACTTATAACCTCTGGGGAGTTCCTTAGGATCAAGGGACTGAGAAGACAAAAGTCTGTTGTGGTTTACACATGGTTCTGCACAGCACACTGGCACTGACACCCCTGGCCTTATTATCTGGATGTCCACTTGACCAGCTGAAAGACAGCCAGAAGACAAAGCTATGTGAATTCACTGATTCAGGCAGAACATGGTCTTACCATGCGCCCATCACTCAGAGCCATGGCCTGGCAGCCCAGTAGGATGCCACAAATGCTGTGAATAGACACCCATCCCGGCTGGATCTCACAGCCAGAACACACAGGTCTAGGAATAAACAGTGATGTCTGAATGGCTCAAGTCCCGTCTCCGCTACCACAAGTCCCGTCTCCGCTGTCACGAGTCCCGTCTCCGCCTCTTTGGACCCTCCTGTCAAGAGAGCTAGTCCAAAGGCCGGGTGTGGTGGCTCACATTTGTAATCCCAGCACTTTGGGAGGCCGAGGCGGGTGGATCATGAGGTCAGGAGTTCAAGACCAGCCTGGCCAACACAGTGAAACCAAACCCCATCTCGATTAAAAATACAAAAATTAGTCAGGTGTGGTGGCAGGTGCCTGTAATCCCATCTACTTGGGAGGCTGAGGCAAGAGAATTCCTTGAACCCAGGAGGCGGAGGTTGCAGTGAGCCGAGATGGTGCCACTGCACTCTAGCCTGGGCGACAGAGCGAGACTCAGTCTCAAAAAAAAAAAAAAAGAGAGAGCTACGAGCTAGTCCACAGGGAGTATGTGCCACCAGGGTGCAGGCCACAGCTCCCTCTGGTCTCCTCATGTACCAGCCCTGGCTGGAGAGGCTAACCCTGACTCCCAAAGCGAGACTGAGTTGCTGCCACCCGCTGTGGGAAACTATCTAGAGGCCGGTCCTGAAGACAGTTTAGTATTTCTGCTTCTACCAGTAATAGGAACTACAGCCACCAAAAAAGCAAAACTACCAACAAGTCAGACCCTCTGGGGATAAAGAGATGGGTCCTGGCTGGGCACAGTGGCCCACATCTGCAGTCCCAGCATTTTGGGAGACTGAGGTGGGAGGATCACTTGAGCCCAGGAGTTTAAAACCAGCCTGGACGACATAGGGAGACCTCATCTCTACGAAAAATTAAAAACTCAGCCAGGCATGGTGGTATGTCCCTGGAGTCCCAGCTATTCAGGAGGCTGAGACTGGAGGACAGTTAGAGTCTGGGAGGTTGAGGCTCCAGTGACCTATGATCATGCCACTGCACTCTAGCCTAGGCAACAGAGCAAGATCCTGTCTCAAAATAAAAATTATCTGGGCATGGTGGTATGTACCTGTGGTCCCAGCTACTCAAGAGCCAGAAGCAGGAGGATCACTAGAGCCCAGGAGGTTGAGGCTGCAGTGAGCTGATTGCAACACTGCTCTCCAGCCTGGGCAACAGGACAAGGCTCTGTCTAAAACAAAAAAAAAGATTTGGGTTACTCATCCAGGTCAAGAACCCTGACCCAGCAGGGTGATAGCAGAGGGCACAGCAGTAAGGAAAGAAAGTCCTAACCTCCAACCAGGCGACTAGGCACAGAGAGAAGACACAGAATGACACAGCTGTTGTCCTGTGCGCTCTCACCTCGCGTGCGTGGGAGATGAGTGCTCTATTTGTCTAAATATGAACTACTTCCCTTAATACTTTGTACATTGGTGGAGATGAACTTCGCGTCTCTAAAGAACAGAATATTCATGCGGGACTCAATTTATGGAGTCATTAACTTACGACTCCCAGGACTCTGTGTCTTCAAGTTTTGGGAGAGAGCTGACATATCTCCAAAGGCATCTCATCAGCAGCCCACAGGCATGGCACTAAAACCAACAAGGTCACCTTCCCCAGGTGCTTTCGGAAGCCACACGGCATACCACGATACAATGGCCTTCAAGGAGTGTGACTTTATGAGCAGAAGGGGAGGAAGCACCACAGCCAGCCAACGTATGTGGAGGAAGCACACACCCCCGAAGTTGGCCTAGAACAGGAAAAGAGTATTCTGAATGCTAGACACAACCACGAAGACGTGACCGTGCAGAGGCCAACATGCAGGAAAAGAGTATTCTGAATGCTAGACACAACCACAAAGACGTGACCGTGCAGAGGCCAACATGCTCTCTGGGGGCCACGTGACTGCAGGGAAGACCCTCGACCTGAACTGTGCCATTCCTGTGCCCCCAGAGGGACACGCTGGCGATGGCCGCTGAAGGATGCCACACTTCACAGGCCAGAGCATATGGCTTTAGTGTAAAATAACTCCACCTCCACACATCTGCATTAACTAGCGGAGTACAAGGCATGTGAGTGCGTTATTGTAGGGGAGCCACCAGCCAGGCCTCCCCAGGGGACTCTGCACGTAGGACACCCCACCCTGGCCAGGAAGCTCACATGCTGCACCCTCCCCAATCCTGAAAGCCCTCTTCCCTCTTACAGAGGAAGACATGGAAGCTCAGAGGCCAAGCACCATGCCTAAGGTTACTCAGCCTCCTCAGGTCTCAAGATCAGCACCCAAAACGTCTATTCTCCCAACAAAGGACTAAGGTGTCAGCTCAGCCCAACAGTGACCCAGAGCTCACAGAGACCATGTGCTGCCAGGCTCCCTGGTTGGCTGGTGTCCTGTCACCGGTGGAGGTAGCTGTCATTTTAATTTCAAAAACCAGACCCTTCAAGCAACGTGTAAGTGTTCGCTAATAACCAAATGAAGCAGTGATGGGCTTCACCCCAGGAAAAGAATACAGTTTTTGGAAACACTCTTGGGAAAGGGCAGGCCAGGACCAGTATTAGGGGCAGTGGCAAAGGCCATCCTGGAGATCCTGGGTTCATTCCACCTTAGCCCAGCTTCTCTGCTTGAGAGCAGAGCCAGGAGCCCACTCCCTGAGAGGACAGCCGTGGAAACACAGTCCCTCAACACTCCCCGCAGGCCCCCGCCTCCAACAGCATATTCCCATCTCCAAGTCCACACCAACTGGAAATGAACCCAGACAATCTGGTGGTGAGCAGGGAGTGGCCACAAAGACATTCATGATCATTCATCAAACTGTGGCAGGAAGAATTCAATGGAGCTTTTCTAAGTAAACAATACTAATTACCCAGACTTTCACGGGCTCTTCATCAAAGAACTATTTCTTCCTAGCTGAAAAAAGATAAACTGATTTCTACAAACCAAGACAGGTGCTAACTTTCTGTTCCTGGCCTCATTATAAGAGGCTGTCTCTGGCCGGGCGCGGTGGCTCACGCCTGTAATCCCAGCACTTTGGGAGGCCAAGGCAGGTGGATCACGAGGTCAGGAGATCGAGACCATCCTGGCTAACACGGTGAAACCCCGTCTCTACTAAAAATACCAAAAAAATTAGCCAGGCCTGGTGGCGGGCGCCTGTAGTCCCAGCTACTCAGGGGGCTGAGGCAGGAGAATGGCATGAACCTGGGAGGCGGAGCTTGCAGAGAGCCGAGGTCGAGCCACTGCACTCCAGCCTGGGCGACAGAGCGAGACTCTGTCTCAACAAAAAAAAAAAAGAGGCTGTCTCTGAGCATTCACTGAGCAGCTGGGCTGCGGTCAAGAAACCAGCCCCGACACAGGAAAGCACGTTCACATGTGAGTGCACAGGGTCGGGGGAGCGTGCATCACAGGCAAGCAGCCTTCACCTGTCTTCCAACAGACGTGGACAGTAAGTGAATGGAACTATATTTGATAAGGGGCTTTCTACCAAAGAGCCCTCATCTACACGGTCCTATCAGCACAGAAGCCTCAACGGGATATTTCGCTTAAACACATTTGAAAAAACAAGAGCTGGAAAGCTCTCACTGAAAACTGCCCTTGATTCCACAAAATACACCTTATTTTTCCTAGGCTATAAATTCAGGAAGAATAGGCTGGATGCGACGGCTGATGCCTGGAATCCCAGCTCTCTGGGAGATCAAGGCAGGAGGATCACTTGAGGACAGGAGTTTGAGACTAGCTTGGACAACACAGCAAGATCCCATCTCTACCAAAAATTAAAAATAGCTGGGCATGGGGGTGGCACCTATACTCCCAGCTACTTGGGAGGCTAAGCTGGGAGGATCGCCTGAGCCTGGGAGGTGGTGGTTGCAGTGAGCCAAGATCGCGCCACTGCACTCCAGCCTGGGTGACAGAGCAAGACGCTGTCTCAAAAAAAAAAAAAAAAAAAATCAGGCCGGGCACAGTGGCTCACGCCTGTAATCCCAGCACTTTGGGAGGTCAAGGTGGGTGGATCACTTGAGGTGAGGAGTTCAAGACCAGCCTGGCCAACACAGTGAAACCCCATCTCTACTAAAAATACAAAAATTGAGCAGGCGTGGTGGCAGGTGCCTGTAGTCCCAGCTACTCAGAAGGCTGAGGCAAGAGGATTGCTTAAACCCGGGAGGCGGAGGTTGCAGTGAGCCAAGATGGTGCCATTGCACTCCAGCCTGGGCGACAAAGTGAGACTCCATCTCAAAAAAAAAAAAAGAAAAGGCCAGGCACAGTGGCTCACACCTGTAATCCCAGCACTTTGGGAGGCCAAGGCAGGAGGATCACTTGTGGTCAGGAGTTTGAGACCAGCCCGGCCAACATGGGGAAACCCCATCTCTACTAAAAATACAAAAATTGGCCAGGTGTGGAGGCGCACACCCGTAATCCCGGCTACTCGGGAGGCTGAGGCAGGAGAATCACTTGAACCCGGGAGGCACAGGCTGCAGTGAGCCAAGATCGTGCCCCTGTACTCCAGCCTGGGCGACAAAGCAAGACTCCATCTAAAAAAAAAAAAAAATTGGATAGAAGCCACCTGCATAGGCCAGGTGCAGTGGCTCAAGCCTGTAATCCCAGCACTTTGGGAGGCTGAGGCAGGCAGATCACAAGGTCAAGAGATCGAGACCATCCTGGACAACACAGTGAAACCCCATCTCTACTAAAAATACAAAAAGAAATTAGCCAGGCATGGTGGTGGGCGCCTGTAGTCCCAGCTACTCGGGAGGCTGAGGCAGGAGAATGGTGTGAACCCGGGAGGCAGAGCTTGCAGTGAGCCGAGATCGTGCCACTGCACTCCAGCCTGGGCGACAGAGAGAGACTCCATCTCAAAAAAAAAAAAAAAAAAAAAAAAAAACAACAAAAAAAGAAAAAAAAGAAGCCACCTGCACAGATTAGCTTCAGAACAGCCCCCTGACTAGCACTTGTTCTGGACCCAGTTCAAGAGCAGCATCTACTACACACTTCCAGTGACAGGAGAAACGGTGCTCCTTTTATGAATCCACAGTAAGAAAAATAAACAAACTACCCACAAAAGCTCTATCCTGGCAGGAATCCCTGGATGGAATCAGGTTCCCTGGTAGGCACACCGTCTGTCATTATCTGACCTGAGCTGACGGCACACGCTGACTCGCAGGAGCAGGAGGCACAGCCTTGTCAGCAGCAGGAAAGAGTTTAGTCAACGTGTGGCTCTGGTGCCTTCTCAGGAGAGAAAATGAGTAACATCCACAAAGGGTCTGCACATGCCAGGTGCCGGCTCAGCTCTTCACACAGACCATCTCCAGAGCTCCAGGACACAGGCTTTGAGCTACTATTGTTCTCACCCTGCAGATGAGGGAAGCCTGGACCACAGAGTGACTGCACAAGCATCCAAGATCACACACTGGAAAAAGGCAGGAGTGAGGGCTCAACCCAAGCATCCCTTCCAGGATGGGAACTCGCCCACCACAGTATCCCTCCCCCATGGGGGGCCAAGGGCAGAGGCAACCCAATCTGAGAAAAGGCCTGAAATATGTCCCTGGTTCCTTATCCACTCTCACCAAAAGCCTGAGCCAGGAGCAGGAAAGCTGCTGAGAGGAGGGGCCCCAAGGAGGGAGAAAGCAGCACCTCCGAGGGAGACTCACCTTTCCGAAGAACCCGCTTCTTTGCACGAATGTCCGTTTCCAGCTCTGCTGCTCTGATGTAAATCCTGACAGACTGTGGAAGATGACGGACAGCTTGGGCTACCACGGCCTTGGCTGTGTCCCCAGGCTGCAACCTGGCTGCTTCCAGCCAGACATCTTCACTCTGTGAGGCAAGAGGTAAGACCAATAAGGCTCAGTGCAGGCTGGAAGCCACAACAGGGCAGCACGCACAGATCTCCAGAGCAGATCCTCGGGCCCCGGATTTTACAAAAGCCAATCAGCTCAGCCTCTAACACACCTGCACCAGGAGTCGCCCCTTTATAACCACACTCGGGAACATGGCTACCATATGTCTGACTGAAGAACACCTAATGGCTGGGTGCGGTGGCTCACGCCTGTAATCCGAGCACTTTGGGAGGCCAAGGCGGGTGGATCACGAGGTCAGGAGTTTGAGACCAGCCTGGCCAACATGGCAAAACCCTGTCTCTACTAAAAATACAAAAATTAGCCGGGTGTGGTGGCGTGTGCCTGTAATCCCAGGTACTCAGGAGGCTGAGGCAGGAGAATCGCTCAAACCCAGGAGGCGGAGGTTGCAGTGAGCTGAGATCACGGCACTGTACTCCAGCCTGGGTGACAGAGCGAGACTCAAAAAAAAAAGAAAACAAAAAACAAAAAACATGAAACACCACTTTGTGAAAAGAACATGATTTGCCTTCAGGACAACTCCACGGACAAATCTGCTCGGGTCATTCTTTTTTGTTGTTGTTTTTTTTTTTTTGAGACGGAATCTCGCTCTGTCCCCCAGGCTGGAGCGCAGTGGTGCAATCTCAGCTCACTGCAACCTCCATCTACTGAATAAGCTGGGATTACGGGCACCTGTCACGACGCCTGGCTAACTTTCGTATTTTTAGTAGAGACGGGTTTTTGCCATGTTGACCAGGCTGGTCTCTAACTCCTGACCTCAAGTGATCCACCCGCCTCAGCCTCCCAAAGTGCTGAGATTACAGGCATGAGCCACCATGCCTGGCCACCATTAGGTAGGTGAAGAGCTGACCAACTGAGCTCTTTGTAATTAAGCTTAGCCTGCCATTAAACCAGTGGTGGATTCAGGCGTGGTGGCGGGCGCCTATAGTGCCAGCTACTCTGGAGGCTGAGACAGGACAACGGTGTGAACCCGGCAGGTGGAGCTTGCAGTGAGCCAAGATCGTGCCACTGCCCTCCAGCCTGGGTGACAGAGCGAGACTCTGTCTCAAAAAAAAAAAAACAGTGGTGGATTAGCCTTCACTCCACGTGAAAACAAGCAGGAAAAAGCCCTTGGCTGCTTTTCACATCCTCCTCCAGCCTGTCCTATTGTCTGTAGTTTTAATACCAAAAGACAAAGAGATTGGCTCTAACGAGTTTACTCCCATAGGGGCCACAATCACGCAGCCTCCCAGGAAACGCCTCACAGCACGCCTCACCTTGGGGCACATCTCTGTCCCCTTCATGATAAGGTTCCGAGCTACTTGTAGCTTCCCAGTGACTTCTTCCAGGCGGGCTGACGCAATCCAGGCTGGCGGGTGATGAGGGTTCGTTTCCCGAACAGACTTGAGGAGCAGCCGTGCCTTCTTGATATCACTACGAGAGGGAGAGTGCACATGGCATCAGGCCATGCTGTCAGGGGTGCACCCGAGACCTGGGATGAAGGCACCCACTTCACAGTCACAACGTAAGAACTATCAGTCCTGATGTTCTGAGTTACACAAACCAACTCAAAACTTCAGTGCACACTATTCCAAGCATGTTTAGCCTCCCCGCAGACGAACGCTGAGAACTGAAGGTCCAGATGGGACATGTGGGACACAGCCGGATGCTTTCCTGCCTAGCACAGGCAGGGACTTGCGGTATCACATGTAACACATTTAGTGTACGCAATGAATGGATACAGATACATTTCAAACGGAAAAACCAAACTACTCCACTTTATATTTCTTAGAACCACCATGTCACATTTTGACTGCATGCTGTCCATATAAAATCCAAAATATCCTAGGCAACTAGAGTCTCCATCCCAGCCCAGCGATTCTGCAAAGCACTCACTTGATGTCTCCTCCATGTGTCGGGATCATGGAATTTAAATCTGTCAGGTAGCCTTTGGGGTCAACGACGGTCTGTCCACTCACGGAGTCAGACACCTGTGAGACAGGCCAAGCTGAGAGTCAACTGGACATGACCAAGTGCAAAACAAAGTTCTCAGAGGGTCCCTGGAGCCCCTCCCACAACCCTGAGAGAGCAGTCAGAAGAAGAAAACAGCCTTCATTTCACTCAGACAACACCTTGTGATAATAACAAATTTCTTCTGTATGGAAAAAGACCTATTTTTTTTTTTTGAGACGGAGTCTCGCTCTGTCGCCCAGGCTGGAGTGCAGTGGTGCGATCTCGGCTCACTGCAAGCTCCGCCTCCCAGGTTCACACCATTCTCCTGCCTCAGCCTCCTGAGTAGCTGGGACTACAGGCGCCCGCCACCATGCCCGGCTAATTTTTTTGTATTTTTAGTAGAGACGGGGTTTCACCGTGTTAGCCAGGATGGTCTCGATCTCCTGACCTCGTGATCCGCCCGCCTCGGCCTCCCAAAGTGCTGGGATTACAAGCGTGAGCCACTGCACCTGGCCAAGATCTATATTTTTATTTATTTTTTTGAGACAGGGTCTCACTCTGTCACCCAAGCAGGAGTGCAGTGGCAATCACAGCTCAGTGCAGCCTCCAGCTCCTGGACTCAAGGAATCCTCCTGCCTCAGCCTCCCAAGACTCTGTCTCTACAAAAAAACGTATAATTTTTGCCCAGTTGTGGTGGCTCACACCTGTAATCCCAGCACTTTGGGAGGCCAAGGTGGGTGGATCACAAGATCAGGAGTTCGAGACCAGCCTGGCCAGGATGGTGAAACCCCGTCTCTACTAAAAATACAAAAATTAGCCAGGCGTGGTGGCACATCCCTGTAGTCCCAGTTACTCAGGAGGCTGAGGCAGGAGAATCACATGAACCTGGGAGGCAGAGGCTGCAGTGAGCCGAGATCACGCCACTGCCCTCCAGCCTGGGTGATAGAGCAAGACCCCGCCTCAAAAAAAAAAAAAAAAAACATATAATTTTTATTAAAAAAGAAAGAATAGAAAGCAAGGTCTCTGACAAATATCTGTACACCTGTATTCACAGCAGCATCATTCACAATAGTCAAAAGGTGAAAGCGGTCCAAGTGTCCATCAGCGAATGAACAGATCAGCGAATGCGGTTCACACACACCAAAGAGTCAAGTCTCATCCTGCCTTAAACAGAGAACATGCTGGCCGGAGCACCGGGGCTCATGCCTGTAATCCCAGCACTTTGGGAGGCCGAGCTGCACAGATCACTGGAGGTCAGGAGTTCGAGACCAGCCTGGCCAACATGGTGAAATCCCATCTCTACTAAAAATACAAAAAATCACACTTCTAATCCCAGCATCCTGGGAGGCTGAGGCGAGTGGATCACGAGGTCAGGAGATCAAGACCATCCTGGCCAACATGACGAAACCCCGTCTCTACTAAAAATACAAAAATTAGCCAGACGTGGTGGCACACGCCTATAGTTCCAGCTACTCGGGAGGCTGAGGCAGGAGAATCGCCTGAACCTGGGAGGCGGGGGTTGCAGTGAGCCGAGATCACACCACTGCACTCCAGCCTGCGTGACAGTGCCAGGCTCCGTCTCAAAAAAAAAAAAAATTAGCTGGGCTTGGTGGTGCACACCTGTAGTCCCAGCTACTTGGGAGGCTGAGGTGGGAGAATCATTTGAACCCGGGAGGCAGAGGCTGCAGTGAGCCAAGACCATGCCATTGAACTCCAGCCTGGGTGACAGAGAGAGACTCTGTCTCAAAAAAAAAAAAAAAGAACATGCTGACACACGCTGCACCACGAGCTAATTGAAACAAGCCCGTCACAGTAAGGTAAATACTGTATGATTCCAGTCATATGAGATCCAGAGAGTAGTGACATTTATAGAAACAGAAAGAACGGTGGATGCCAGGGGCTGGGGAGAAAGGGCACGGGGACTCTGTTTAACAGGTACAGAGTTTCAATTTGGGAAGATGAAAACAGTTCTGGAGATGAATGGTGATGAGGCTGTATAACAACATGAACATAATTTTATCAGTGAAGGTATGTACGGTCAAGAATGATTAAAATGGTAAATTCTGTGTTACGTATATTTTACCACAAAAAAATTACTGTGACAGTTTTATTTATTTATTGAGACAGTCTCACTCCGTAACCCAGGCTGGTGTGCAGAGGCGCGATCATAGCCCATGGCAGCCTCAAACTCCCTGGCTCAAGCAATCCTCCCACCTCAGCCTCCCGAACAGCTGGGACTACAGGCACCACCAGGCCCAGCTATTTCTTTTAGTTTTTGTAGAGACGGAGTCTCACCATCACCATGTTGCCCAGGCTAGTCTTGAACTCCTGAGCTCAGCAATCCTCCCACCTTGGTCTCTCAAAGTGCTAGGACTACAGGCATGAGTGCCTGGCCCAAAAAGTTTTACAATTTCTATGTAAACAAATTTCATGCTGGGCATGGTAGTTCACACCTGTAATCCCAGCACTTTGGGAGGCCAACGTGGACAGATCACTTGTGCCCAGGAGCTCCAGCCCAGCTTGGGCAACCTAGTGACACCCCATCTCAACAAAAAATACAAAAATTAGTTGGGTATGGTGGCACATGCCTGTAATCTCAGCTACTTGGTAGGCTGAGGTGGAAGGATCACCTTATCCCAGGGAGGTCGAGGCTGTATGTAGCGAGCCATGATTGTGCCACTTTTTGTTTTTTTTGTTTTGTTTTGTTTTGTTTGAGACAGTGTCACTCTGTTGCCCAGGCTGGAGTGCACTGGTGCAATCTCGGCTCACTGTAACCTCCAACACCCAGGTTCAAGCGATTCTCCTGCCTTAGCCTCCCAAGTAGCTGGGATTATAGGCGCCCGCCACCACACCTGGCCAATTTCTGTATTTTTGGTAGAAACGGGGTTTTACCAGGTTGGCCAGGCCAAAAGTAGTATGTTCCTTCATGGTTTCTGATGTGCATATCAGAAAGAGTTCTGTACTTCACTGGTGTCTAGAGCACCTAGTCTCCAGATCAAAGACACGTTCCATGCAGGGCCACAAGACAATTTGCTGAGAGGCAGGAAGAAAACACATTTTTTAAAAAATTATTATTTTTTATTTTAAAAAAAGGCCAGGTGCAGTGGCTCACACCTGTAATCCCAGCATTTTGGGAGGATCAAGGCAGACGGGTCTGGAGTTCAAGACCAGCCTGGCCAACGTGGTGAAACCCCGTCTCTACAAAAAATACAAAAATTAGCCGGGTGTGGTGGTGGGCACCTGTAATCCCAGCTACTCAGGAGGCTGAGGTAGGAGAATCGCTTGAACCTGGGAGGTGGAGGTTGCAGTGAGCCAAGATCACGCCACTGCACTCCAGCCTCTGGGTGACAGAGCAGGACTCTGTGTCAAAATTTTAAAAATCTGCAGAATTATTCAGGCAAAAATCAAGCCAAAAAAAAAAAAAAAGGAGAAGGAGGAGAAGGAGGAGGAGGAGAAGGAGAAGAAAAAGGAGAAGAAGAAGGAGAAAAAGAAAACAAAACAGAATTAAAATGTCTAAACCTGTCTACAGGAAAATGCTGTGTGACAAACTCACCTGGCTCAGCCTCATGTCCATCAGAGTGTTCCTCGCTTGGCCAATCTTCCTCATGTCCAGCTCACCTGTGCCAGGTGTCATCAATCCTGGTGTCATTCCACCTGGGTATGGAGTGTTTAGTCCACCTGGATATGGTGTATTAAGACCTCCAAATTGCTGGAGGGGAAGAGAGGATAGGCAAGAATAAAACAACAGTTGGCACTGCATGCCCAAGAAATTTATTCTCTGAATACTCCCCAGTGGCCTGACATATGCACAGCTGTGCAGACAGACTTGCCACAGCATAACCATGACCCGCAGAAGCACTGAATCCAACACCACCCACCATTCCTGCCACTGATCTAACAAGACGAAATGGGCCACATTTGCCCTTTTTTGGAAGCTCACAGTTTGTCGAGGATCCACTGAGGTATGGTTCTCTCCGGTCTGTAAATGTTTGGCAAAGAAACTGTCAGGAACAGGGGTCAGCTTCTCATAGCGTGGGTTCCGCTGACGTTTGTTTCTGGCATCGCCAACCTCGGGGATGCTCAGCCACTCTTCTTCCGTGACTTCTGCCAACTTCCTCTGGAAATATCCAGCCCCCAAAAATATTAATTCTCTGACAGAATTTCATGTGCCCAGGTAGGACCATGCCCTCCCTCACCTCTAGCCTCCAGATCACCATGCTTTAGAAGGGATTTTGATGCAGCAATTGTTTTTACTTTTGTTTTGAGATGGGTCTCATTCTGTTGCCCAGGCTGGATTCAGTGGCACAATCACAGCTCACTGCAGCCTCAACCTCCCAGGCTCAAGTGATCCTCCCACTTCAGCTTCTCAAGTTGCTGGGACCACAAGCGTGGGCCACCATGCCTGGCTAAGTTTTTACTTTTTGTAAAGACAGGTTCTCCCCAAGGCTGGTCTCAAGCTCCTGGGCTCAAGTGATCCTCCCACCTCAGCCTCCCAAAGTGCTGAGATTACAGATGTGAGCCACTGTACCCAGCCCCAAAAATAGTTTTCTACTTCACTTAGAAAAATCAATTTAGGCTGGGCGTGGTGGCTCTTGCCTGTAATCCCAGCACTTTGGGAGGCCGAGGCGGGCGGATCACCTGAGGTCGGGAGTTCGAGACCAGCCTGACCAACATGGAGAAACCCCGTCTCTATTAAAAATACAAAATTAGCCGGGCATGGTGGCACGTGCCTGTAATCCCAGCTGCTAGGGAGGCTGAGGCAGGAGAATCACTTGAATCTGGGAGGCAGAGGTTGCGGAGAGCCGAGATCACGTCATTGCACTCCAGCCTGGGCAACACGAGTGAAGCTCCATCTCAAAAAAAAAAAAAGAAAGATCAATTTATTGGATCTGTTCAACTGCACTAAAATGTAAATTAGTCTCTCAAAGCCCAGGGGACTCAGTTTAGAAAATCTTACATATAAATGGGGCCAGACGTGGTGGCTCACGCCTGTAATCCCAGCCCTTTGGGAGGCTGAGGTGGGCAGATCACTAGAGGTCAGGAGTTCGAGACCAGCCTGGGACACATGGCGAAACCCTGTCTTTACTAAAAGCACAAAAATTAGCTGGGTATGGTGGCAGGCGCCTGTAATCCCAGCTACTTAGGAGGCTGAGGCACGAGAACTGCTTGAACCTAGGAGGTGAAGGTTGCAGTGAGCTGAGACCACGCCACTGCACTCCAGCCAGGGCAACAGAGCTAGACTGCCTCAAAAAAAAAAAAAAAAAAAAGAAAGAAAGAAAGAAAATCTTAGGTATAAATGGAGTCAAAATTACAAAGAAAATAAGTTCATTTGTCCTATCTTGTACAGTAGGGGAAGGGTTTTTTTTTTACACACATATAATGAAACATACTGAAGCAAGCACTTTCTTCTTCTAAGCAATGACCCTCTAAATTAAAAACACAAAGTCTCATCAATTTCACGTAAGAGGAGTCTGAGTCTCTGCAGGTTAGGATAAGAGCGTTAGAAACCGCACACCATTCACCTCTTCATCAGCTCACCTTGAGGTCTGAGAACTGCTGTTGGATTTTGGGGCGTTCCATACGATATTTCTCTATTTCTTCTTTCTCCCTTTGCTCCCTAGGAAATAAAACATGCACACATCAGAAACACTGCATGTCTGTTCTGAAGCAAATTTATTATCCATCTCAATTAAATCACCAAAAAGAACAATTCCATACTCTTAACAGCTACATCAAATATATATATATACACACACACACACACACATATATATATTTTTTTTTTTGAGATGGAGTCTTGCTCTGTCACCCAGGCTAAAGTGCAGTGGCGCAATCTCAGCTCACTGCAACCTCCACCTCCTGGGTTTAAGTGATTCTCCTGCCTCAGCCTCCCAAGTAGCTGGGATTACAGGTGCCCGCCACCACTCCTGGCTAATTTTTGTATTTTTAGTAGAGACGGGGTTTCACCATCCTGGCCAGGCTGTTCTCGAACTCCTGACCTCGTGATACACCCACCTTGGCCTTCCAAAGTGCTGGGATTACAGGTGTGAGCCACCACGCCCAGCCCAAATCAAATATATTTTAAGGTAATTATGAATACATTCTTAGCTGGGCATGGTAGCACACACCTGTAATCACAGCTACTTGGGAGGCTGAGGCAGAATAATAATTTGAACCCAGGAGGCAGAGGGTAGAGTGAGCCAAGATTGCACCACTGCACTCTAGCCTGGGCGACAGAGCGAGAATCTCTCTCTAAATAAATAAATATAAATACATTTGGAAGTCTACTCATTCAATTATCCACCAGATAAAAACACGCAGAAATTCATTAAAATAAAAAAAAAGATCTTACTTTGATCTAAATACCTCCATTTGGACATGAGTATATTTACTGCTTGAAAATTCACAAAATCCCAAAGGTAGGATCATCCCATAAACACCTAAGAAGGCCAGGTGTGGTGGCTCATGCCTGTAATCCCAACGCTTTGGGAGGCCGAGGTGGGCAGATCACCTGAGGTCAGGAGTTCAAGCCTGGCCAATGTGGTAAAACCCCGTGTCTACTAAAGATATGAAAATTAGCCAGGTGTGGTGGCACGTGCCTGTTATCCCAGCTACTCAGGAGGCTGAGGTAGGAGAATTGCTTGAACCTGGGAGGTGGAAGTTGCAGGGAGCCAAGATCATGCCATTGCACTCCAGCCTGGGTGACAAGAGTGAAACTTTGTCTCAAAAAAATTAAAATAAAAATTAGCTGGGCGTGGTAGTGGGCACCTGTAATCCCCAGCTACCTGGGAGACTGAGGCAGAAGAATCATTTGAATCCAGGAGGTGGAGGCTGCAGTGAGCAGATCTAGCCTGGGTGACAGAGCGAGACCTTGTCGCAAAAAAAAAACAAAAAACAAACAAACAAAAAAACACCTACAAGGAAAAACAATAACCAAACACTCCAAATACTCTACTGAACTCATCCACCTTTCCCTCCTCGCTTCCTTCTCTTCCAAGTAAATCGCTCACATAGTTCACCTCTACCCTACTCAGCTCAGGTGCACGGCTCCATGTGCCAGAACAGTCTGCATCACCCGTGTAGTTGTACTTCAGTGTTGAGACTACGTGTGGGCATATGGTACTCATAGTACTGTTCTTCCTACTTGTTTGTATTATGACAGTTTTCAGAATAAAAAGTTTTAATAAGTACACTACTTTTTTTTTTTTTGAGAGTCTCGCTGTGTCACCAGGCTGGAGTGCAGTGCCGCGATCTCAGCTCACTGCAACCTCCGCCTCCCGGGTTCAAGTGATTCTCGTGCCTCAGCCTCCTGAGTAGCTGGGATTACAGGCATGCACCACCACACTCAGCTAATTTTTGTATTGTTAGTAGAGACGGGGTTTCACAATGTTGGCCAGGATGGTCTCGATCTCCTGACCTCATGATCTGCCCGCCTCAGCCTCCCAAAGTGCTGGGATTATAGGTGTGAGCCACCGTGCCCAGCCAAGTACACTACTTTTTAAAAACATTTAATGACTTTCTACATGGGTCCATGTCACCTGCTATTTTTTGTTTTGTTTTTGTTTTAGAGACAGGGTCTTGGTCTGTTGCCCAGGCTGGAGCACAGTGGTATAAGCATAGCTCACTGTAGCCTCAAACTCCTAGGCTCAAGAGATCCTCCCACCTCAGCCTTGGGAATGTAGCTGGAACTACAGGCTTGTGCAACTGGCTAATTTTAATTTTCCTTTTGTAGAGACAGGGTTTCACTATGTTGCCCAGGCTGGTCTCAAACTCCTAGACTCAAGTGATCCTCCTGCCTTGGCCTCTCAAGGTACTAGGATTACACATGTAAGCCACTGCACCCAGCCTGATGTTTTCTAAAAATGCATTAACCCTGGAGGTTCCAATCAATTTTTAAAATGTAGGGCTGAGTGTAGTGACTCATGCCTGTAATCCTAGCACTTTGGGAGGCCAAGGTTAGGGGAGGCAGGTGGATCACTTGAGGCCAGGAGTTCAAGACCAGCCTGGGCAACATAGACAAAAATTAGCTGGGTGTGAGCCGGGCGTGGTGGCTCAAGCCTGTAATCCCAGCACCTTGGGAGGCCAAGGCAGGCAGATCACGAGGGCAGGAGTTCAAGACCAGCCTGGCTAACATCGGTGAAACCCCGTCTCTACTAAAAATACCCATCTCTACAAAAATCAGCCGGGCGTGGTGGTGCATGCCTGTAATCCCAGCCACTTGGGAGGCTGAGGCAGGAGAATC